>NC_057809.1:489323269-489552042 GCF_018294505.1 Triticum aestivum | reverse complement strand
TTCTTGTCGCCTCTTCTTTTCGAGAGAAGGGAGCAGGCAAGGAAAGCCGCCATTGCCGCACCACTTGCTCCCTCCTCCTAAGAGCATCTCCAACCGCGCCCCAACAAGCCCACCAAGACCCATTTTTATCGTCGGCACTGAAAAATCGGTCCAGCTGCGCCCCCAAAAACTCACCTTTTGCCAGTTAGGGCCTAATTTGGCGCCGGCGGACTCAGGCCGAACCCGGCGTGCTGGGGTGCCGGGGGAAATGGTTGTTGGCGCGAAAACAAGCGGGCCCATCGAGTCAGCAAGTCGACGCCTTCGTCGTCCTCATCGCCTCGGTTCCTGCGGGGATCAATACGAAGGATGCCACGCTGCCGTGTCAGTCAGCCTACCATTGATGCCTCACGGGCGGCGCAGTGAAGATGCGGCGACGCGCGTCCCGCCCGCTCCTGTCACGCGTACACACGGTGGCCGCCCTCTCGCCGCCTACCCGCTGCTATAAAAGCCGACCCTCCCTCGCCGGTGAACGCACACTCCCTCGCCACAGAATCCTCTCCTCCTCTCACCGCTGACGCCCCTCTCGACCTCTCACCGCCGACGCGCGTCTCTCCAGTCTCCCCCGGCGACGACCATGGCCGAGCGCTACTCAGGCGACGGTGCGGCGACCAACAGCTTCAGCCGCCGTCACCTGCACAAGGACGAGGCACCCCTCCTCTACAAGGCCGACTACCCAGCGCCGCCGGACATGCGGGTGCCGGGCTCGTGGAGGCTGAGCGCCGGCGGTGTCCCAGTGCCTCGAGCGCCCACCAGCGCTGACCGGCGCACCGAGATCGCGCGCATCTGATCCTCGCTGCCAGAGCAGGCGCGAAACCAGCCGAGGTATGCCCCCGACAGCAACACGCTGTGGCGACGTACTTCGACCGCCGCCACGAGGAGCAGCTCGCCTCCACCAACACGGCGTCGAGTCTCGCGGCCGCCTCAACTCTGAGGGGCGGCACCAATGGTGGGGCATCCTCGACCGCACCCTCGAAGCCGTCCTCGAGCACATCGAGGCCGGCAACATGTCGCCCCCTCCTTCTCTTGCCGTCGCGGTAGCTCCTGGATGCCGCGGCAAATGGAGACGGCGACCTCCTCCTCGTCGGGCTCCCTTTCCTCCGGATCGCCGGTGCTCCGCCCCGTCAAGCCGGAGCCACAGGAGACGCCTCTCGGGCGTCAAACCCGCGGCGGCACCCTCGTCATCAACGAGGACGCCCGTAGCCTCTCTCCTCCCTCTTCCCGCCTCGTCCGGCCGAAGACCGAGCCGGGGCTGCTCCCCGTGAAGAAGGAGCATTAGGCCATGGCCGCCGCCGACGAGACCGCCCTCAAGTGGGCGCGGGAGGACTACGTCCGCGAGGAGATGGCGCGCCAGCATCGCGTCCTCGAGGAGATCGCCGCTCGGCGCTGCGGATGCGAGGAGGGCGGCGTGGTCATCCTCGACGACAGCGACGAGAAGGCGCCCGGGCCGCCCAATCCCCCATGCATCAGCGACGCTGGTCAGGGGTGCAGCAGGAATGGCGGCGGCACGCAGGACGGCCGCGACGACGACGGCGGCGGCGACTACACCAAATTCTACAGGCTCCTCGGCATGTAAAAGGCGGGCGGCGGCGGCGGCGCAGTGGTAGTATTTAGTTGTCATTTTAGTTAGCTTTTAAATTATGTTTTCAGTTTTTGTACAAATATCAATGAAATCGTCTAGTTTGACCGAGTTTGGTTTTTAAAATAACTGCGTCTGAGATGACGATTGGGAAACCAACCACCCTCACATCAATTTTTTCACCGACACGTCCCCAAGCGACGCTATTTCAAGTCTCTGAGAGGCTGAATGAGTGAAGATGCTCTACGCACGCTCGTGCGCGGTCCTTGATGCCGTCCGCCACACCGTATGGAGGACGAGGACGCCATCCTCCTTGTAAACTCTCGGGAGAAAAACAATACTCCCGCTATGACGTCAGTGGCTAGAGGTCGGCAATGACCGAACAAAAAGTTGGGCTCCAGCCAACACTACTTAATTCAGCTGCAGGCTAAATGTTGCGCATTGATTATGTACGCGCCACATCCGACCTATAGTACGCAGTACCACGTCTCCATTCCGTTACAGTTGAAATCATTGATTAGCTATATATGCAACAACATGCGTATCCAAAAGTCGAAGACGATCAGATCGGACACGATACGGACAATGGAGTTAATGGAAGCGTGCACGCATGCACCGTGTGTGTGTGTGACTAGTAGTACTATATGATCCAAATTTTAGTCGGCCACTAGGTGCCCAAATTTTAGTGCATGCACATTATATGACCCAACGAGAGTCAAGGTCGGCCTCTAATCGACGTGGGTTTAGGGCATCTCCAATGCCTACCCTTAAACTGTCGGATCGCACGACCCTGACGTGTTTTGTTATTTAACATGGTTCTGCGTTGAATTGTTTGGTGGTTTGGGCATGTTTTTTCCTGCAAACTAGAGACAAATTGAGTGGTTTTGCAGACGTCCGGACCGCTGGCATGCCCGCGTCTGATTAACCTGGCCCACTATAAAACCCTTCCCCGCGCCCACATGTTTTTCCGTCCGAAGTCAGCAGCTCGCATTCATGTCGGGCCAAAGCGGACGCGACCGCTCACTGGAGTCAGCATTGAAGCGGCTCGCCGGTCGAGAGCGCCGCCCTATGCGCACGCCTTCTCTCCACATTGAAACGACAGTCGTCTGCCACCTACCTCCATTAAACCGGCATGTGTGCCGAGGAACCTACACCGACGCCCCGAGTGCCACACATCGTTCTTGTGCCGCCCGGCTTTAAACACCTCTCCTGTTGGCTCCTTGCATCCGTCCGCTGTATAAACGTGTCCGCTCTCTTCCATTTCCTCCTTGTATAACACCCACCATGGCCTCCGGCGAACAGAAGGAGTTCTCCGGCATTGCAGCTGCCTGGGTTGCCACCATGAGAGCCATCCCGATACAGGTTGGCTTGCCGGCCAACCCTCCGGTTCCGACGCCCCCACCATCGCCAGTGCCACCCCCTTCTCGTTCGTCCAAACTGGACAACGCCGTCTCCCGGCAAATCCGCCACGAGCAATGGCGGCAACGCGTCAGGCAGGTGGGTAAAGAATCCATGTCGGCAAAGGCCGGCACGTCCGTGGCCATCGCGGACAGCGAGAAAAAATAGACTTCGGTTCGTGCTTCACAGAGGCGGAGGGAGGCTTTTCTTCCCCTCTCGCTGAAGCATATCTGTCGTGACCCAACACATACCAATACACATCATACGTAGGCAGAACATGCAAGTATGTGTGTTGGTACAACATGGCATCACAACATAACTCTATGACTCAAGATATTTTATTTAAGAGGCCCTGAAGAACCATACATAACATGATATTGCAAACATGGGTCTCATGACCCAACATACAGTCATACAAGTAACAAGCGAAAGCATAAACCTGTCTGGGTACAGACAGCTGAAAAGAAAGTAGGCTAGGAAGCCTATCTATCTACATGACCCTCTATAGGAACCAAACCTCTGTCTGGGATTCCCAAGCTACTCATCGAAGCCCATGTGAAACTACTAGTGAGACTGAAGTCTCATTTGCAAAAATATAAATTAAGCAAATGTGAGTACAAATGTACTCAGCAAGAGTTACATCGGAACTATCTACTTATGCATCAGGTATCAATAAGGGGGTTGTGGAGTTTAACTGCAGCAAGCTAGCTTTCACTAAGTGGCTATCTTTACTACGACTACCAGTATTTCCTTTGAGGTGAGAAAGTGCACATGAGTCCACATATTCATCTTATCAATACACCACTATGGATCCGCTCCCGTCTCCCTACGAGAAGGCCATCCATAGCACTCACACTTATCTTGCGCATTTTAGAGTATTCATTTCAACTTGTCTATGAACAATGTAAACTTTCCAAGTAGTCCATAACCGAGGACGCGGCTATCCGAATAGATCATCAACCCTGCAGGGGTGTACTTCACACACGCTCTCACCACTTACCACCATATACACGTCATGTATCTCGGCAACCTTCAAGCGGAAGCCTGGCAAGGGTGTCGGCCACGACCTGACTAACCACACAAGACTATAGTCCAAGTTTATCGCCTATTTGAGGCTGTATGCGCGACGAAAGTTTGGCCGAGGTTTCTATCATGGCCCAAACGATGAGAGCAGGGTTCCCAAGAGAACCATTCGGGTGTTGTTGGGGATATTACTACTGGAGGTAAACCGGCCTTATGTAGCCGGGTTGACTCTTTGAAGATTAGAAGCCCATGAAGATGTAAAGATGATGGCGCTTTACGGAGGGCCCAAAGGCGAGTTACAGTCTGTAAATGTAAACCGGCCTAGTCATGTAACTTGTATAGTAAGATAGAAAGAGAGAGGCCGAACCGGATACGTTTATAAACCGGCTTCGGGACTCTGTAGTCCGGCGGGCGTCAACCTATGTATATAAAGGGACGACCCAGCCGCGGTTTAGAGACAGACAACAACAACTCGAGAGCCAGACAAAGCGGATTCGCTCCCTGGCCTTCGAAACCCTAACAATACCAATCACAACTAGACGTAGGCTTTTACCTTCATCGAAGGGGCCGAACTAGTATAAACTCCCGTGTCCCCTTGTCCGGTTTAACCCCTTTAAGCTAACCCATTGCGATGGCTCCATGACTAAGTCCTTTCACGAGGACATCTGCCGTGAAAAACCCACGACAGTTGGCGCCCACCGTGGGGATATTGCACGATGGTTTCGAGTTCTTGAAGGGCAGCTTCGATGGACTCAAGGGATACGCTGTGGGCCGGATGACGAAGAGTCGCCGCGGCAAGCTCTACATTGACAACGCAGGATGGGGTCCCGAGGCCGATTCAATCGAATACAGGTACCGGGTCCCCTTCGGTGCGATTCACGTCTTCATCGGCAAGATCGGCGAACCGGCCCCCAAGCCAAAAATCTGCACCGACATCATCGAAACGGCTCGGCGTGCAAGTTCTTCGCCGGTTCAGCCCGAGGCAAGGCATGCTTTCGTAGGTGTCGTCCATGGATCAGGGTACGAGGACGGACTGGTGTCCGATGGGGAAACTGTAGTCTGCTCTGATGACGAGTCTTCCGGAGAAACCGAATCGCTTTACCAGTTGCAGAACAGCCGGATTGAGGGAGGATCCGAGGGCAAAAGTATTCCGGATTCCCCCGGTCTGCCAAACCGGGCCGCCATCTTCATGGCCGGCACACAATCGGTGCCTCATTCATCTACCGCCGCAGCAATGCTCTCCGGTTCAGCGACGGCCACACCAGCAGGGGCAGGAAGCTCGACGCCACCTCCGGCCCAAGTCTTGTCTGATTTGTTCGACGCTCTGGCAACATTGATGTCCGTGGAGGTAGACGCAGCAGTCAGGGATCAGCACGATGCGGAGATTGCAAAAGTGAAAGATCAGATAGCCTAGGCTAAAGCAGACCTGGCAGCGGAGAACGCCATGATGGCTACGGAGCGGGCCGAGTTGGAAGCACAGCTTACCGGATTAGACTGGATCAGAATGCTTTAGAGGAAGTCATGAGAAAAAGGTACCGATCACGTCTCCCGTCGGTTTATGAGCCGCAGAATCTTTTCAACACGCCAGGTGCAGGAGCTGGTAACCAACCCACGCTAAACCGGGCAGGGGCGCCGGGAGCAGGAGCGCCAGTTCAGTCGCGCATGATGGACCTGCCTCGCCAGAACAACGTTGTACCATCAACGCCGCCCGAGCATTATTCCAACCCGTTGGACAACATTGTGGCCGCCGCTTCACGCCTGGCGGCCCTCCCAACCGACGGCGAGTCACCAGTTGCAGTGGAAGCACGTCAGGCCAGGGACCTCCTTCAGACAGCACTAAATCAACAGCAAGCATATTCACACAGCCGTGAGAGGATTCATTCCACTCCCCGTCCAAGCCGGAGTTATAGCAGACACGTGGAAGACGAACCGGCCGTGTCCAGTAGTGCACGCCACCGAAATTCGCCACGAGGGAACAACCCGGCTAGGGGAGGTGCTAATGCACAAGATGTTGTGGACCATGGCCACGCACGTCGAGAGGCCGAGTTGACAGCTCGACACAAAGCACGACAGCATACTCCGGTTCACCCCACTGCCTCCGTGGAGCCAGGGGCGATGTTCAGTTCTTTAGGGGTACCGTGTTTAACTCCTGCTTTGCGTAATATGCGACTACCCAAGGATTTCAAGGGACCTCGTAAGGTACCAAACTATACCGCCGATTTGCAGCCAGAGGCGTGGGTGGAGAGCTATGAGATGGCAATGGAGATGTTAGATGTGGATGGGGCGGTGTGTGCTAAATATTTCACCATGATGTTGGAAGGAACAGCTCGCAGTTGGTTGAAGAGCTTGCCGACCAACTCCATTGGATCATGGGCTGAACTGAAGCACCGGTTTATCCAGAACTTCAAGGATACATGTAAGCAGCCAATGTCAATTGTAGATCTGGGCGCTTGTGTCCAATAGGAAGGGGAGTCCATGACCCATTGGGTCAAACAGGTCTCGGCGATTTTGCATTCATCAGATCGTATCAATGCAGACACCGCAGTGTTAACGTTAGAGGGCAATTGCCGTTTCAAACCGTTGAAATAGAAGTTGGGAAGGCTCAAACGTCACTGCAACGACATGTCAACACTCATGGCCGCTTTGGTTAAATATGCCGATTCAGATAATACTAAGGATCCGGATTCAGAGGAGGATAAACCGGAGAAGGGTAATTAGACCAGCAATGCCAAAGGCCAACAACACAATCCGGCAGGCCATGGAAACGCTGGTAAACGCAAGGCCGACAGTGGTTTGGACTTTGTCGCAAATACCAACACGCAGGAGAATGGCCAGCACCGTAAAGGCAAGCAGCCCCAGAGGGGTGGAGGTCCAGGCAACAATTTGGAGCGTTTGTTAAATCAGCCCTGTCCAAAGCATGGATCGAAGGAGAAACCGGCATCACATTTCTGGAAAGATTGTTATATCATGCGGGATTTCAAGAATTCCAATATGTTCCAATATGACAGCGGCCCGCCCGGCGGTTCAGGAGGAGGTTTCCACGGGCCGGGTTACGGAGGTGGTGGTCCCGGTTCAGGGTTTCCAGGCAATCAAACCGGACACGTCAATCAATGACACCAAGGAAACCAGGGAGGTTACAACCATCAGGGGAGTCAGCAGCAGCAGCAGCAGTCGGGTTATCAGAGCAATCCTAAACAGCTGAACAGCGGGCAATATCATGTCTTCACTACTAGTTTGTGCAAACGTGATCAGAAGCTTCACAAAAGGGCAGTTAACTCTATTGAGCCGGCAGTACCTCAGTATTTACGCTAGTCAGAGCAACCTATTTTGTGGAGCAGAGAGGATCACCCGCCCCAGGTTGATAATCCAGGTCATTTGGCCTTGGTGTTAGCCCCTCAAATTGGGGGATACAAGTTCACTAAAGTGCTCATGGATGGGGGAAGTAGTATCAATATTTTGTATTATGATACATTCCGCCGTATGGGGTTGACAGATAAGGATCTTAAACCGTCGAATACGGTATTTCATGGTGTGGTGCCTGGTAAGTCTGCATATCCCGTTGGTAAGATAGCTTTGGAGGTAGCTTTTGGAGATGACTACGATTCAAGGTCAGAATCATTGACATTTGAGGTGGTGAAGATCACAAGTCCGTACCACGCCTTATTTGGGCGGCCGGTTTATGCTAAGTTTATGGCAAGGCCATGTTATGTTTACCTACAGCTTAAAATGCCAGGTCATAAGGGGACTATCACAGTACATGGAAGTAGAAAGATTGCTTTGGAGTGTGAAGAAGGCGATGCGACTTATGCTGAGTCGGTTTGTGCCACAGAGGAGTTAAAATTCTATAAGGAGCAAGTTGATCCGGCAGACATGACCTCCTTAAAAAAGCCAACTACGGAAAATGATCCAGCATTGAAGTTCAAATCAGCTACAGACACTAAGATGGTTGACTTTGTCCCTGGCGATTCATCCAAACAGTTCAGCATCAGCGCTAACCTGGATCTCAAATAGGAAAGCGCGCTCACCTAGTTCATCCGTGATAATCGGGACATCTTTGCATGAAAACCTTCTGACATGCCAGGTGTACTGAGAGAACTCGCTGAGCACACACTCAACATTGATCCTAAATTCAAACTGGTCCGACAGTTCCTCCGCAGTTTCAATGAGGAAAGGCGCAAGGCTATAGGTGAAGAGGTCGCCCGTTTGTTGGCTATTGGGTTTATTGTTGAAGTTTTTCATCCAGAGTGGTTAGCCAATCCGGTGCTGGTTCTTAAGAAAAATAGCACTTGGCGCATGTGTGTGGACTACGCAGATTTAAACAAGGCTTGCCCTGCAGACCCCTTTGCTCTCTCTCGCATTGATCAGATAATTGATGCTACGGCGGGTTGTGACCGTTTGTGTTTTTTGGATGCTTACTCTGGTTATCATCAGATTAAAATGGCAATTAAGGACCAGGAGAAGACAACCTTTATAACTCCCTTTTGAGCCTTCTGCTATGTTTCCATGCCCTTTGGACTCAAGAGTGCCCAGGCAACTTACCAGCGATGTGTTCAGAATTGCCTTCATAAGCAAATTGGGCACAATGTTCATGCGTATGTAGATGATATTGTGGTCAAATCCAGAAAGGAGGAGACTTTGATAGATGATCTACGGGAAACCTTTGACAATCTCCGGGTTTACAAGATGATGTTCAATCCGGAGAAGTGTGTTTTCGGTGTCCTGACAGGCAAGCTCTTAGGCTTTCTGGTTTCAAACAGAGGCATTGAGGCTAATCCGGAAAAGATTGCAACAATTACGTCCTTGGCTAAACCAGTGTGTATTAACGATGTGCAACGTCTGGCCGGCCGGATTATAGCCTTGAGCCGGTTTATCAGCCGCCTTGGAGAGAAGGCCATCCCCTTATATCAGATGCTCAAGAAAATGGATAACTTTGTCTAGAGTGAGGCAGCTGATAAGGCGTTTGAAGATCTGAAGAGGCAGCTCATGGAACCACCCGTGCTGGCAGCACCGATCGATAAAAGAGCCATTATTATTATATGTGGCTGCTAATGCCCGGGCTGTCAGCGTAGCCATTGTGGTAGAGCGCAAGGAGCCTGGGAAAGAGTATCCGGTTCAACGGCCGGTTTATTATATCAGTGAGGTGCTCATTGAGTCAAAGCAGAGGTATCCGCATTGGCAGAAACTGGTGTATGGGGTGTTTATGGCAAGCCGAAAGCTCAAACACTATTTCCAGAGCCATCCTATCACAATGGTCAGTTCAGCTCCTCTGGGCGACATCATTCAAAACAGAGAGGCAACTGGCCAGATTGCCAAGTGGGCCATTGAGCTTGGACCCCACGGGCTCAAATACATACCCCGCACGGCGATCAAGTCCCAGGCACTCATAGATTTCATCAATGATTGGACGGAGTTACAGGCACCTGAGGAGAAACCAGATAATACATATTGGACTATTCATTTTGATGGGTCCAGACAGTTAGAGGGTTCGGGGGCTAGAGTCGTATTAACTTCCCCGCGAGGTGATAAGTTTTGTTATCTCCTCCGTTTAATGTTCCCTTCTACTAACAATGCAGCTGATATGAGGCTTTACTCCATGGTCTCCGGATGGCTAAAGAGATGAATTTGAGCCGGGTTAAGTGCTTCGGCGATTCAGATCTAGTGGCTCAGCAAGTGTTTGGCACTTGGGATTCTAAGGACCCACTCATGGCTGCATATCGGCGAGAGGTGGACGCAGTGGCTGGTCACTTTTAAACGTTATCAGGTGGACCATATAGACCGGCGGAAGAATGAAGCGGTGGACGCTTTAAGTCGTCTTGGTTCCCAACGTAAACCGGTTCCGCCCAATGTCTTTCTTGATGTATTGCACAATCTGTCAGTCAAAATACCAACCGAAAAAGATTTGGCTATTCTTGATCTGGAGGCTCAGTTGGTGGCAGCTCTGCATGCCATACCGGATTGGACGATCCCATATCTGGATTACATGAACCGGGGCGAGTTACTAGTTGAGGAAACGTTGGCTCGACAGATAATCCGGCGTTCCAAGTCCATGACCATACTCAACGGGGAGTTACATCGTTACAGCGTTTCAGGAGCAATTCAGCGATGTGTTTCTCCTCAAGAAGGTTGTGAGATTTGCGAGAAATTTATGAAGGGGATTGCGGTCACCACGCCGGTTCAAAGTCGTTGGTTGCTAAAGCTTTTCGCCATGGTTTTACTGGTTGACGGCGCATGCTGATGCGGAGGATTTAGTCAAAAGATGTGATGGATGTCAAAAGTTTTCCCGCCATGCGCACGTTCCGGCTCAAGAGTTGCGGATGATTCCAATTACGTGGCCATTTTCTACTTGGGGGCTGGATATGGTTGGACCCTTCAAGCGCTCCAAGGACAAGAAGACCCATCTATTAGTAGCAGTTGATAAATTTACTAAATGGGTAGAGGCAGAGCCAGTCAGCAAGTGTGATGCAGCCACGGCGGTTCAATTCATCAAAAAGGTGATATTCCGGTTTGGCTTTCCACATAGCATTATAACAGATAACGGCACTAACTTGTCAAAAGGAGAGATGGAAGAATTCTGTCAACGTGAGCACATCCGTCTTGATCTAGCATCAGTGGATCACCCCCAATCTAATGGTCAAGCGGAAAGGGCAAATCAAGAAATTCTACGGGGTATCAAACCAAGGCTTATGGTTCCCTTAAAGCGGACGCCGGGTTGTTGGGTCGGGGAGCTACCTTCTGTGTTATGGAGCATCAACACCACACTCAATAGGTCTACGGGTTACACGCCTTTCTTCATGGTTTATGGAGCAGAGGCGGTTCTTCCTAGTGACATCCGTCATGATTCGCCCCGTGTGGCAGCTTATGTTGAAGCTGATAATGAGAAGGCACGTCAGGATTCTCTGAACCTGTTGGATGAAGAGCGGGATCTTGCAGCAGCGCGTTCGGCGATTTATCAATAAGATCTTCGACGTTATCACAGCCGCCGGGTTAAAATTAGAACCTTTCAAGAAGGTGATTTGGTGCTCTGGCTCATCCAGGATCAAACTGATATGCATAAGTTATCCCCCCCCCTTGGGAAGGACCCTTTGTGGTCAGCAAAAATCTGCACAACGGATCCTACTACCTCATTGATGTTCGAGAGCATGAAGACTCACGTCAATCGGAGGAGGAGACAAAGCGGCCATGGAACATAGCTCTCCTTCGGCCTTACTATACTTGAAGCTAGGCTTTTCACCTGTACATATTTATGACAGTGTATATACCATATAATAAACTGGAGCCTCCGTTATAAGCGGGGTATCTGTTCTTTCTTATATCATATGTGTGCTTTTACAAGTTAATGGTCAAAGCGGAGTCTTTGTTAAACCGGATTTAGCAGATGCATAAAGATAAAGAAAATCACTAGGGGGCTTGGTCATGTTTGAACCACAGCTACACCTCTTGATAGGCATTTCAGCCACATAAGGAAAAATTTGTGGAGCCAAAGAGAGTATTGTACACAGTACAAACTCAAACACAGGCACACACTGAGCATCGCTCACAAAGTTACTTGGGGGCTCTTTTTTGCAAAGCAACAAAGAGTTTGAAAGGACCCTCGTAATTGGCTATCAAGCCACGGCTTGGAAGCCTGCTGTATTCACCTAAAACCCCGGGTTAACCTGCCTTCATCAAGTAAGCCACTCCTATCCAGGTAATCCTGGCATGACCCATCGAACGTTTGACAAGTCAATCTTTTACAGACCCTGAACTTTTCATAGTTAAAACGGTGATTGGTTAATTGGAGGCCCATCTTAAAAGGCTTTGTTAAATGGTTTAACTCAGAGGCCTGGCAGCCCATGAAAAGCCTCAATTTGGAGCCTGGCAGCTCATAAAAAGCCTCGCATATTTTCCTATTTGAATTTTGTTTGTTGACAATCATAAGTATTTTTTGATAAACCGGCGTCCTTGACCCGGCTTGCTTTCCAACCACCAGTTGTTGGCACATGATCAATTATAAACCGGTGGTCATTGACCCGGTCTGGTTTGACTAAATCACCAGTGTTATAAAGAAAATCCGGTAGTTATACCGGTCCGGTTTAATAGATAGACCAGCATTATGAAGATGCAATTATCAAACGTATCGGGTTGGTGTTAAACACCTTTGCTGTATACACGTTTGGTCAATCAATGAGGTATGTTCTGTACATTGTTTTTTGTACAAACACTTGATTATTCAGCTAAAAATACTATATACTTCTTGGATCTTATGACATATTTAGCGGTAAACCTGTCAGGACCCCGACTCAATGCCACATCGATCTAGCATGTAACACCTCATATCACTTTGCGGCCTCACGCACGGTATTCCCACGGGTGTCGCCTTACCTTTGCCCGGGACCGTTTGCGCCTTTTGGCACACGTATATGATAGTGTCGCTAGCATCCATATGATAAGGAGCCTGGACTGACATGGCTAGTCATAAACCCAAAGTGGCACAAACTTACAGGGACAGGCATCCATGACCCATCATCGAACGTGTCGGTCATCAGCGAGTGAATCCAGGCTATAGCACTGGGCTAGTAGGACTCCGGTGAACCGGGCTGTAGCGGGCTAACAGGACTCCGGTATTCATCGCGTGACATTTCCCCGAAGGGACAGACACAGGAACGAAGAAGGACACATGCCGGCCAGCCTAAGTGTTCCGGAGCAGTAGCAAGCTACCATGGCTCGGTGGAAACACTAGGAGACATTTCCCGGTAAGAGAGGCTACTAAAGATAAACAACTAGATAGTCAGATCCCACACATACCAAGCATTTCAATAACATACACACAATATGCTCGATATGTGCAAACACAACATGGCATCACAACATGACTCTACGACTCAAGTATTTATTCAATAGGCTCCGAGGAGCGAGATATTACAAACATGAGTCTCATGACCCAACATTCAGAGCATACAAATCAAAGCACAAGCGGAAGCTCAACATGTCTGAGTACAGACATCTACAAATGAAAAAGGCTGAGAAGCCTGACTATCTACCAGATCCTGCCGAGGGCACAAGATCGTAGCTGAGGTAACAAGCTAAACGTCGAAGACCACGCGGAACTACTAGCAAGACTGAGGTCTCTCTGCAAAAACATAAAATAGGCAAACGTGAGTACAAATGTACCCAGCAAGACTTACATCAGAACTAACTACATATGCATCATTATCAACAAAGGGGATGGTGGGGTTTAACTGCAGCAAGCCAGCTTTGACTCGGTGGCTAACCTGAACTACGACTGCAAGTAACTCTTTTGGGGTGGCGCACACGAGTCCACATATTCACCATATCAATACACCACTATGGATCCGCTCCCGTCTCGCTACGAGAACGCCATCCATAGCACTCACGCTTATCTTGCGTATTTTAGAGTATCCACTTTCACTTGTCTATGAACTGATATAAGCAACCCAGAAGTCCTTTACCGCGGACACGGCTATTCGAATAGATGATGTTAACCCTGCAGGGGTGTACTTCTTCATACATGTTTCCACCACTTAGCGTCTGCACACGACATGTGCTCGGCAGACTTCAAGCGAAAGCCGACGTGGGTGTAGACCACGACCTACCTAAACACTCAAGTCTCTAGTCCAGGTTTATCGCCTATTCGGGTTCCATCCATGAGGAGATCCGACCGGAGTTTCGCTCACAGCCCCAAACGATGTGAACAGGGTTCCCGAGACACCAAACGGGCGCCCGGTACACCGTGCCACGTGCCTACCGCATCACAGCCCACCCCTCCGGTCAGCGCTGTGCACGGCCTCCAGCATACTACAAACACCAGAAACTACTTGCAACTCCTGGACAGAGGACTTGGGTGAATAAGAAGTCGAGCGGGGTCATATTTCAGGGCCCAATGTATGGTAGTAGCTGAATCATGGATCACAAACACAGAACTCAGTTCCTAAGGACGGCTTCAATGAGACAACCCACCATGTACTCCTACATGGCCTCTCACCGCTACCTTTACCAAATCGTGTTCACCACTTAGCTCACACACTGTAGGACATGTTCACACACCTCTGATTCATTCCCGATGAATCAGACCTGACTCAACTCTAAGCAATAGCAGGCATGACAAACAAACATGAATGAGTAGGCACAACATGTCTCAAACAACTCCTACTCATACTAGTGGGTTTCATCTATTTACTGTGGCAATGACAGGTCATGCAGAGGATAAAGGGGTTCAGCTACCGCAGCAAGTAACAGTTGAATCGTTGTTGTCCTAATGCAGTAAAAGAGAGCAGGAGCGAGAGAGTAGGATTGTATCGGAATGAACAAGGGGGTTTTGCTTGCCTGGCACTTCTGAAGATAATATAGCTCTTCATCGGTGTCATCGATCACATCGTCGGAACAACGTCTACCGAGGGGGAACAACACCGGCAAACACAGAAGAAACACGATCAATGCAATGCACAATATGATGCATGCTATGACATGGCAATATGAATGTGTTTTGGGCTAATGCACCTAGCTATGATTTAAATGAAGTTGTTTTGAATACATGATTCAAATTCCAACTCCATATATGATTATTTAAATGCCCTTTATTTGTTTTGTCCAAAACAGAGGACAAACATTGTTCAAACATGCCTGAAAATGGTACAGATGGATTCCTTGAATTTTTCTGATAATTTTTCATATATAAATTATTTCATTTGGAGTTACGGTTAATTTTCTATGATTTAATGAGGTTTTAGCTATTTCTGGAATTTTCCTGATTATTTATAAAATAAACTAAATTCCAGAAAAGGAATATTGCGTCAGCATGGCGTCATGCTGACCTCAGCAGAGTCAACAGGGGCTGGTCTGGGTCAAACTGACCAGTGGGGTCCACTGGTCAGTGACACAGCGCTGGCTGGAGTCACAGACATGTGGGGCCGGTCAAAGACCACGTCAGCAAGGTCAACGCCGACGTGTGGGGCCACTGTGATTAATTTAACTAAACAGGAGTTAAGCTGTGATTAATTAGGGGCGTGGGGCCCATGAGTCAGTGGCCTAGGGGGTTGGTTAGTGTGGGGGGGTTAGCCGCTAACGACGGCCACGTCGGATTCGCCGGCGGTTGGTCGACGGCGACGACCCACAGCGGCGGTGGCTCGCCGGAGTTGCGCCAGGGACGACGGATCGACGCGCCAAGGGCACCAGGAGGTGGCCCGTGGCCGCGCGCATCCAGGGGAACCAACGGAAGGGTGCGGGATGGACGGAGTTCGCCGGAAGCGAGGTTGTGGCGGCGGCCGGAGTTCGGGCGCCGATGAAAACGACGACACGGTGCACGGGAGGATCTACGGTTAGCACCTACGCGTTCTATGAGAGCTCACGAACCCAATGGAGGCACGCACGGGACCAAATGGCCACCGGAGCCTCGTCGGCGATGAGCTCGTGCGGCGGCGTACTGTCGGGGGAGAGAGGCGCGGCGGCTACGGCATGCTAGAGAGAAAACGGAGAGGGGGAGGATGATCAGGAGCTCACGTGGAGTGCAGTGGTGGCCTCGGCGTGTTCGGGGAAGCTCGGACGGCGACGGGTCGACGATGGAGATCCGCGGCGGCCGACGATGAAGACGACGATGGCGGCGACGTTGCAAGGCTTCCGGAGGGCCGTGGATCTGTGGGGAGGAAGAGGGGGTCGAGGCGGAGCTCCTGAGCTCAGCGGAAGGGCGAGGGGTGGCCGGTGGCTATGGATGCGACGGCGGCGCCCTCCGGTGGCTCTCGGTGGTGCTCCAAATCGACAGAGGGAGAGAGCTAGAGCGAGCAGAGAGAAGGGATAGCGGTCGAGGGGGTCGAGGGCGTCTCCATGGCGTTGCGGGAGACGTCCAGGGGGAGGAGGAGGCAGCCAGGCAGGGAGGAGGTGGCCGGGGCGCGTGGCCGCGCGCGCCGGGCGCGTGCCCGTCCTCCTGGCAGGGAGGAAGACGACAGGGGAGGCCCAGATGGGCTGGGCCGCATAGGAGCTGGGCCGGCTGGGCTGCCAGGTGAGCGCCAGGTAGTTTTCTCTGCTCTGTTTTATTGTTCTGTTTGTTTTATTTTTAAATTTATTTTGCCACTGTTTTGAATTTAAAATAATTCAAACAATGCCAAAAGCTCCTCTGAATATTTTTATTTTGCTAGATGGACTTTTCCAAAAGCTCATAAAAATATTTCAGGGGTATTTGAAATTATATTCTAGTTATATGAATATAATTCAAATTCAAATAGCTAATGATTTAAATTCAAAGTCCCAAGATTAAGTCCTTAAAAATGTTCAATATTTTGGTTGGGACCAGAACCCTTTGCCAAAATTATCAAACATTTAAGAAGAGCATTTTGGAACAATGAATGAGATTTTAGGGTTTTGCCCTTCTTTTATTTAGGGTTTTTAGGCTTCTAAATTCCCCCAGTTCAAGTTTTCAGAAATTTAAACATGATGCAAACACTAGGCAGCACCAGAAGCTAGGGATGTGACAACTCGCCCCCACTAAACAAGAATCTCGACCCGAGATTCAAGTGTAGGGTAAGACGAAGGGGGAAACACAACTAACGAAATCTTCACGATCCAGGGTGCACTTCAAAAGAACGTTGATTTGTTCACCATCATTGTCTCGACGTCTTCCTCTGAGAACTTCAGCTAATCATGACAAGAAGAGGAAAGGAAAACTCTAGAAGGATCGATCTTCTCGAAGATCAATCAACTTAGGATCAGCTCACAAAGTGAGTCATAGCAACATCTCTTGAGCTGGGACACGAAGCATACATCTGAAGAAATGGAGTGAGACAGATGACGAGGGCTCGCTAAGTAGACAACAATTCCAGACTTAAGAATGTGGTGATCGGTTGTCAACGTAGCGAGGAGTTGAGTTGCCATGATACCACTACGAGGCACCTTAGGGATGGTGACTCGTAGATATATCCCCTTAAGTGGCAAAAAGAATTACCTTTGATTCAGAGATCATTGAAACTCTTTAAACCAGCCTAAGGCAAATCTCGAGCGATCGTTTGGAGGGGGTCGGTGGAATGGCATACTCGGACTTGGATGATGTGGATTACCTTGTTGAGGACAACGTAATGGATGAATTTGCTTACCACCGGAAATGGAAGAGACCCATGGTAGAATGGCACATTGGCGGTGCAAGCTGGGAACAAAATGCAAATGCTGGGAATGATTCTGGTAACTGGGGAAGAACCCATCAATAGAGAGTGAATTCACTGTTTGAAAAGGTCATAGCATTGCCGAGGGAACTGAGAGCATCCCAGTTAGTGTCGATGATAACACCTAGCGCTTGTGCGTGCTCTCAAGAACTTGAGCATTTCCATAATCATCAGGGTTTTACCAACATCCATGTCAAGGGTGCTGACAATACAACATACTACCATGATGACCAGCGATGGACGATGCAGATGCAAAGGAGGATAACACTTTCTCATATTTCACCTTAGCGAGGCCAAGGGGACGAAATCTGGATGATTGACCGAGAGACATTTAGCACTCCGCTTCTAATGTTCTCCTTGATGTGCTAGTGTAACCCATTCATAGATATGGTTTGATATCTAGAACATCAAGTAAACAGGTCGGACTTCGGAACACAGAAATCCATAGGGGCAACTAGGGAGTAAATCCTACGAAATCCCTATGGGGAGGTGGCCAACTTCTCCAATCAAGATACTACAATATTAGGTCTCCCGGCGGGGTGTGCTGGCCACGACATCCACTTTACCGGTTATCGAGAGACCAATATTATAGTTCTTGGGAAATGTTCCAAACCATCATATCTGCCTGAGATTCAGATCTGGTTGGTGTCAGGATATTCCAGACTCATCGACTCTAGGAAGAAAAACGAAAGTTTGCAACACAAATCGACGAGATGACGTTGCGAGATTCTCGGGAAATGAACTACGATAGCAAGCTCCAAAACATGAGCTGGTTCTGCTACACATGTGTGAACACGCTGTCTCAGACAAACATGATCACATGGTAGTCTTACAATAAAACACTACCGAGTTCTGGTAGGGAACCATCATTGAGGATATAGGAATCTTGTGCACGAACTAGTATTTGCACAGCAACTCCTTTTCCTTGAACAATCAATCAGTGGCTTGGTGTGCTAGGGATACATATATAATGAAGGTTGCAAATCTCCAAACCGCAGAATACTTCGCACATGTGTATGACTGACTTGGGATGATTCCAGAGGAAGCAAAACTAACTTTCTCAAATTCACGGCGGCAACTTTCACCAAATGCACGTGTATAAGAGGAAGTCACTCCTTTCATCAAACAAATACTTCATGAGCTAGCATGAAGAAAATGCTTTCAAAAGTTTCCAACACTAACTTATTGTCCAACAAGATCTTGGAGAAGATAAAATGATGTTGATGGGCTCAACAACAAATCATCGAGATTTCCATGAAGATGGAATTCCATGACTTGGTGAACAAGGTGATAGCATTGGTCAGACCAAAAGATGTAATGGTGTATGCTCGAGGAAAATCCACGAGTAAGACAACATTACGAACATCGTTGGTTCTGATTTGATTTGACGATAACCCATACTCAAATCAAAGTTTTTATAAGGCAATAGGTCCAATAACTGATCACAGGGACCAATCGCTGAAGATATCATCTTTCTTCAACTCACACAAACACAAGATATCCCTTTTGGAAAATGAACTAAGTTAGGCAGGCTTTTATCTTCCAACTCTCCAAGTTGCTGTTCAGCTTAACCGTCTAGCTCAGGGGTATCCAACACAGACTCTTGGAGAAGGGGTGGTTTACAGGAATAAACCAACTTGATCACGAACTCAACATAGCGGTCAGGTGACAACCTGGTAATACTTCCGAGAAGATAATCGAAAAATCACGAACCACCGATATGTTACTAAGCTCGAGGACAATCTTGCTTTTGAGGGCAAGACGACATGATCAAATGAGTGAGGACTTGAAATAATTCCTAACTCATTGGTCGAGGAGTGCACCAGAAATAGGGACTAGGTAGCACAATCAGTCTTAGGGTGACGATTCAATAATCAACACGCTAAGAATGAGGTTATCGTCCATTTAACTACCAAGCAACAGAGTTGCTAGCAGTATTGATTTCACACGCCATGACTCATTTGTCGGCATTCCGGTTACAATAACACAGGAACCGAGGAATGAACAATGATGGCAAAAAGTATCACTACGTCAAGAATTCACAAGGGCTGGAGCAATTCTCATTAAAATCCTGACATAAAGGGGGTGATACTCCAGGGTAGAACAGAATCAAAAGCTGGATTGCATCTGATCTGCGGAAGACAACTTCTTTGACTCGATCCTGGATATGGATGAGGTACTGGAGTTTGTTTCTCCTAGTTATTCCGGAATGGAATGGCTTGACGGACCACAAGAGTAATAGGCCTCGATAAACGAATGCACGCATACTCTTGACTATCAATTGATAGACGAGGGTCAGAATGCAACTAAAGAGAACAACTCAAAGGAACATATAATTTTCTGAGTTGTGGATGCATAGATTAGTATGTCGAACCAAGTTCAACATGTTTCTTCCGGATAAGCCATGCAGAGAGGTAGGACTGGCAGAGTCACGATTTATGAATGGAGAACTCCTCAAGAGTACTCTAATTGTGATCTTTTGGTTCAAAAGAACTCCTGCCAAGAATGGTTCATGGTAATTGGAAGAAGGATGTACCACGAACCTCGAGGACTATCGCAAAGGTTACTAATATCCTAAAGGAACTAGCAACACTATCAACATGATGTAAGTAGGGTGAATCTCGGGTTCAAGAACCCAGGAATAGATTGCCTACTAACTAAATGGCATCACGGGATGCTTTCGATAATGACGGCCAGAATCATCACACTGGAAACACAGATCATGGCTAGACCACTAGATGATCCCCTAAGCACTCAGGGTCATAATAGGAACTCCAACATATATGTCAAGGCAATAAATTACCTCAACGCACCGGTTAGTGTGCTTATTCTGACCATAAGGGACATCGGGAACGGAGAGAAAGGATTTGCAAATGCATCAGACTATTTAGAAACCTGGAATGACTCGGACAGCATAACGGCTGTAAATGCTCAGAAAGGATTTGAGACATTCACAAAAATGGTGGCATAGCCACTCAGAAGCACAATATCAAGGTCTCGAGATCAATAATTAACATACAGAGGTAGAAACTGAACTGAGGCTTAATTCCAACAATTCTATAAGTCTACGGATTAGTAACACGTGATCCTGATAGAAAGAAGAGATAGCCTAGTTCTTAATCCCCGTAGGAAAGATAAGATGACTCAGATCAGAAGGGCATAAGGTATATGGAGTAAAAAGAGCCTTACGTTCCATCCCACAATCAATTCCCTTATATAACTAAAGAATTTCTAGACTCAACTTCGACCAGTTTGGCTTGGTAATCCTACAGGCAGTCAAGCTCTGATACCAAAGCTGTCAGGACCCCGACTCAATGCCACATTGATCTAGCATGTAACACCTCATATCACTTTGCGGCCTCACGCACGGTATTCCCACGGGTGTCGCCTTACCTTTGCCTGGGACCGTTTGCGCCTTTTGGCACACGTATATGATAGTGTCGCTAGCATCCATATGATAAGGAGCCTGGACTGACATGGCTAGTCGTAAACCCAAAGTGGCACAAACTTACAGGGACAGGCATCCATGACCCAGCATCGAACGTGTCGGTCATCAGCGAGTGAATCCAGGCTGTAGCACTGGGCTAGTAGGACTCCGGTGAACCGGGCTGTAGCGGGCTAACAGGACTCTGGTATTCATCGCGTGACATTTCCCCGAAGGGACAGACACAGGAACGAAGAAGGACACATGCCGGCCAGCCTAAGTGTTCCGGAGCAGTAGCAAGCTACCATGGCTCGGTGGAAACACTAGGAGACATTTCCCGGTAAGAGAGGCTACTAAAGATAAACAACTAGATAGTCAGATCCCACACATACCAAGCATTTCAATAACATACACACAATATGCTTGATATGTGCAAACACAACATGGCATCACAACATGACTCTACGACTCAAGTATTTATTCAATAGGCTCCGAGGAGCGAGATATTACAAACATGAGTCTCATGACCCAACATTCAGAGCATACAAATCAAAGCACAAGCGGAATCTCAACATGTCTGAGTACAGACATCTACAAATGAAAAATGTTGAGAAGCCTGACTATCTACCAGATCCTGCCGAGGGCACAAGATCGTAGCTGAGGTAACAAGCTAAACGCCGAAGACCATGCGGAACTACTAGCGAGACTGAGGTCTCTCTGCAAAAACATAAAATAGGCAAACGTGAGTACAAATGTACCCAGCAAGACTTACATCAGAACTAACTACATATGCATCATTATCAACAAAGGGGATGGTGGGGTTTAACTGCAGCAAGCCAGCTTTGACTCGGTGGCTAACCTGAACTACGACTGCAAGTAACTCTTTTGGGGTGGCGCACACGAGTCCACATATTCACCATATCAATACACCACTATGGATCCGCTCCCGTCTCCCTACGAGAACGCCATCCATAGCACTCACGCTTATCTTGCGTATTTTAGAGTATCCACTTTCACTTGTCTATGAACTGATATAAGCAACCCAGAAGTCCTTTACCGCGGACACGGCTATTCGAATAGATGATGTTAACCCTGCAGGGGTGTACTTCTTCATACATGTTTCCACCACTTAGCGTCTGCACACGACATGTGCTCGGCAGACTTCAAGCGAAAGCCGACGTGGGTGTAGACCACGACCTACCTAAACACTCAAGTCTCTAGTCTAGGTTTATCGCCTATTCGGGTTCCATCCATGAGGAGATCCGGCCAGAGTTTCGCTCACAGCCCCAAACGATGTGAACAGGGTTCCCGAGACACCAAACGGGCGCCCGGTACACCGTGCCACGTGCCTACCGCATCACATCCCACCCCTCCGGTCAGCGTTGTGCACGGCCTCCAGCATACTACAAACACCAGAAACTACTTGCAACTCCTGGACAGAGGACTTGTGTGAATAAGAAGTCGAGCGGGGTCATATTTCAGGGCCCAATGTATGGTAGTAGCTGAATCATGGATCACAAACACAGAACTCAGTTCCTAAGGACGGCTTCAATGAGACAACCCACCATGTACTCCTACATGGCCTCTCACCGCTACCTTTACCAAATCGTGTTCACCACTTAGCTCACACACAGTAGGACATGTTCACACACCTCTGATTCATTCCCGATGAATCAGACCTGACTCAACTCTAAGCAATAGCAGGCATGACAAACAAACATGAATGAGTAGGCACAACATGGCTCAAACAACTCCTACTCATACTAGTGGGTTTCATCTATTTACTGTGGCAATGACAGGTCATGCAGAGGATAAAGGGGTTCAGCTACCGCAGCAAGCAACAGTTGAATCGTTGTTGTCCTAATGCAGTAAAAGAGAGCAGGAGCGAGAGAGTAGGATTGTATCGGAATGAACAAGGGGGTTTTGCTTGCCTGGCACTTCTGAAGATAATATAGCTCTTCATCGGTGTCATCGATCACATCGTCGGAACAACGTCTACCGAGGGGGAACAACACCGGCAAACACAGAAGAAACACGATCAATGCAATGCACAATATGATGCATGCTATGACATGGCAATATGAATGTGTTTTGGGCTAATGCACCTAGCTATGATTTAAATGAAGTTGTTTTGAATACATGATTCAAATTCCAACTCCATATATGATTATTTAAATGCCCTTTATTTGTTTTGTCCAAAACAGAGGACAAACATTGTTCAAACATGCCTGAAAATGGTACAGATGGATTCCTTGAATTTTTCTGATAATTTTTCATATATAAATTATTTCATTTGGAGTTACGGTTAATTTTCTATGATTTAATGAGGTTTTAGCTATTTCTGGAATTTTCCTGATTATTTATAAAATAAACTAAATTCCAGAAAAGGAATATTGCGTCAGCATGGCGTCATGCTGACCTCAGCAGAGTCAACAGGGGCTGGTCCGGGTCAAACTGACCAGTGGGGTCCACTGGTCAGTGACACAACGCTGGCTGGAGTCACAGACATGTGGGGCCGGTCAAAGGCCACGTCAGCGAGGTCAACGCCGACGCGTGGGGCCACTGTGATTAATTTAACTAAACAGGAGTTAAGCTGTGATTAATTAGGGGCGTGGGGCCCATGAGTCAGTGGCCTAGGGGGTTGGTTAGTGTGGGGGGGTTAGCCGCTAACGACGGCCACGTTGGATTCGCCGGCGGGTTGGACGACGGCGACGACCCAGAGCGGCGGTGGCTCGCCGGAGTTGCACCAGGGACGACGGATCGACGCGCCAAGGGCACCAGGAGGTGGCCCGTGGCCGCGCGCATCCAGGGGAACCAACGGAAGGGTGCGAGGTGGACGGAGTTCGCCGGAAGCGAGGTTGTGGCAGCGGCCGGAGTTCGGGCGCCGATGAAAACGACGACGCGGTGCACGAGAGGATCTACGGTTAGTACCTACGCGTTCTATGAGAGCTCACGAACCCAATGGAGGCACGCACGGGACCAAATGGCCACCGAAGCCTCATCGGCGATGAGCTCGTGCGGCGGCGTACTGTCGGGGGAGAGAGGCGCGGCGGCTACGGCATGCTAGAGAGAAAACAGAGAGGGGGAGGATGATCAGGAGCTCACGTGGAGTGCAGTGGTGGCCTCGGCGTGTTCGGGGAAGCTCGGACGGCGACGGGTCGACGATGGAGATCCGCGGCGGCCGATGATGAAGACGACGATGGCGGCGACGTTGCAAGGCTTCCGGAGGGCCGTGGATCGGTGGGGAGGAAGAGGGGGTCGAGGCGGAGCTCCTGAGCTCAGCGGAAGGGCGAGGGGTGGCCGGTGGCTATGGATGCGACGGCGGCGCCCTCCGGTGGCTCTTGGTGGTGCTCCAAATCGAGAGAGGGAGAGAGCTAGAGCGAGCAGAGAGAAGGGATAGCGGTCGAGGGGGTCGAGGGCGTCTCCGTGGCGTTGCGGGAGACGTCCAGGGGGAGGAGGAGGCAGCCAGGCAGGGAGGAGGTGGCCGGGGCGCGTGGCCGCGCGCGCCGGGCGCGTGCCCGTCCTCCTGGCAGGGAGGAAGACGACAGGGGAGGCCCAGATGGGCTGGGCCGCATAGGAGCTGGGCCGGCTGGGCTGCCAGGTGAGCGCCAGGTAGTTTTCTCTGCTCTGTTTTATTGTTTTGTTTGTTTTATTTTTAAATTTATTTTGCCACTGTTTTGAATTTAAAATAATTCAAACAATGCCAAAAGCTCCTCTGAATATTTTTATTTTGCTAGATGGACTTTTCCAAAAGCTCATAAAAATATTTCAGGGGTATTTGAAATTATATTCTAGTTATATGAATATAATTGAAATTCAAATAGCTAATGATTTAAATTCAAAGTCCCAAGATTAAGTCCTTAAAAATGTTCATTTTTTTGGTTGGGACCAGAACCCTTTGCCAAAATTATCAAACATTTAAGAAGAGCATTTTGGAACAATGAATGAGATTTTAGGGTTTTTGCCCTTCTTTTATTTAGGGTTTTGAGGCTTCTAAATTCCCCCAGTTCAAGTTTTCAGAAATTTAAACATGATGCAAACACTAGGCAGCACCAGAAGCTAGGGATGTGAAAAAACCGCTAGACAATTTTAAGTTTTTTGGACCCAGGAAGGCAAGTCATCATAGGCTATGCATAAAATATATCCTGAAGGGCGGCACAGATTGTCACAAAGCGTTATGAAACATGCTCGATGGCATGGCAGATAAACAAAATTTCAGCTATCCTATTACATGAAGCTTCAAAGCGGCTCAAACAGTGCCATTGTTTTTCACAGTAGCCATATAAACCGGCGACCGGATCAGGACTCTTCATCACGACGGTTTGACGGTTGCGGATCAGTTGGTGTAGGCACTTCTTCATCCCTCCCCACCCGCTGGAAATCAGCCGTTGACCAATCGATTCCGGTTAAAGCTTGGAATACTTCTTCCTCATGGATAAGATCAGAAGGGTTAATATCAGGGGCATAAGTGTGCTTACGAATTGGAGGCACAAGTTCTTCGACTTCATGGATCTCGGTCGGCTGTCTTTTCCCTTCTACATCATAAAACGGTTGAAAATGAGACAAATCGGTGTCCTCAGCCAATTTGCTGGCCGCTGGCCGCATCTGTTTGGTCAGCCGCCGAAGATCATCATTGTCAAAGTTTGAACCGTCTTCTTTAACGGCTGGATACCCTTTAATGATATCCTCCGCTTCAAGATCTGGAATCCAGGCCTTGGCTCGGATAAGGGCAGTTAATGCTCCGACTCTTGCAGCGGCTCTTTTCAACTCGGCAATATGCGCCAGTAACATGCCCAGCTTCTCAAGGGTTTCCTTAATCAACGTTGGCGCCGGTTTGTTATAAGTCGCTGTACTAATGGCTCGCTGAGATCCAGAGTATAGCTGCTCAACCAATGTATATGCCCCTTTGAGCTTCATCCGCATATCTGCACGAAGATGAGTGATCCGAGTTCCTGCCAACGATTTTATCAACATTTTGGTCAGTTTTAAGATTCATTGACTGGTGCAACATACATAAGCAGATACTTACCAAAGATAGCAGAGGTCATAGCGTTGATTTGGCGCTTCAAACCGGCTAGTTCTTCAGCCACCGGTTTTAGGGCTTCCTCGGCATCTACAGCTCTTTTGGTCAAATCAGCTTTTTCGGTTTCCCATTTAGCACGAGCTTGATTGAAGGATTCTTTCAATTTTTCCATTCCGGCCAGGGCCTGGGTCAGCTCCTCTTTGGCTTTTGCAGCTTCGGCTTGTTGAGACTTCACATTTTCTTGCAAGTCAGAGTTTTGGGTATCTTTGCTTCTCAGCTCAGCCTGCAACATTGAAGGTATATTCAACAAAACAACATATTTATGCACTAAGTATAAAGCATATAACAAGTTATCCACTTCATACTTGGGGGCTAATGCCTATTTGCTCTCAAATACTACCCTCTATGCAAGTCTCCAGAACAATGCAAGCATTATCCTTGCACTTGGGGGCTAATGTACGTTTGTTCTAAACCGGCGGTGTGGATTAAAAACCGGATTAACTTGCCAAGTTAAACCGGCCTTTGGGGGCTATGCTGCAGAACGTTATCTAGTTTTTCAAACATGAGTCTTATCTATGATTGAGGACACGCTCTTGGGGGCTCTTGGGGGCTACTTGGAATAGTATTTCAGCTATAAATCAATGTGCAAGGGAGAAGAATTTACCTCATATCGTTCTTTCATCAAATTCACCAAACCGGCTTCATAATCCCGGTTTGAGTGCAGACGGTTCAAGAAGCCGGAATGAAGCTCATCAGCGTTAAGATGAGCATAGTTTGATAACTCACTGCTCCATTTACCTTTATCCCTGGCAATTTGCTCTTCTTTGGCAATATGCTGAGCCAAAATGACGGGATGACCAGGAGAGCTGTGGCCTGCTCCAGTAATAATAACGTCATCACCTTGGTCTTCAGGATTTTTGGTGGATGATGATGGAATTTCAGTGTCTTTTATTGCATTAGCCCGGTTTGGTTCTGTCGGTTCAGTATCAGGGGTGGCAGGCTCAGCATCTGTTGGTTCGTCAGTATGTTGGTCGTCAAGGGGCGGATCATCAGAAGTTGTTTCAGGATGGAGGTCTTCCGGTTCACCAGTTTGCTCCGGTTCACCTCTTGGTTCTTCTTCTTCGGCAACAGGGTCTTCTGGCGGATTGGTAACCTGAGCTTTCTTGCTGGGTCTGGCTTTGGCCCTGCAAACAGAATAAAAAGGATTAATATCCTGTTCAAAAGATGTAGGGTGCATTGAAAGGAAAGGTTTTTCGTAACTCACCCGACCACAGTTTTCAAAGGGGGGAGTTGAGTTGTTGTCGATTCACCAGAAGAGGAAGGAGGTGTCACCTGATAATTTGAATCGGACGGATTAAGAGGCTGTCTGAAATAACCTGCCTTGGGGTAAGAATGGTCAGAAGTAGGAGAGACCTCAGACCGGCGCTTCCGAACCGGAGTATCAGGTAAACCAGTAGAGGTGACCTGTTGGCCACTGTGCCGGGTTGTCCGGCGAGCTTCATGCTGTTGAGTCTTCAAAATAAATGTTGGATCCAAGTGAGCAAGAGGATGAGAAAAGCTTACTTTTCGGATTGTTTGGCGAGTTTTTTGTGTTGGCATAGAGTCTAAACCGGAGGAAAGGGTAATTACCTCTACGTCCTCAGCCTGACTAGCTTCTGCCTCCTCCTGAGGAAGATCATTGTTAACAAGATGCATAAAAAGAGAGCCAAGTGAGTCAAGTTCTACCTCAACTTATGGGTCATCAGTATCATCATCAAGTTCCATAGTGATCCGGTCAGCCATTTTCCGCTTTAACGTCCGTTTTACAGCTTTGGTCTTCGGGCGGGTTGGTTTGACCACTTTATCTCCAGTTGGCTTTGCCGCTTTCTCTATGGATTTCCGTTTCCAGAAAGGGTCATCACCCTATACATATAAAGAAGAAGGGTTACAGCTTGTATAAGTCAAAGATATTAGAGATGAAGAGGAAGTGTAATGCTTACAGTAGGCAGTTTGTTCTTGGTGTAGAAGGGATTCAGACCAGTTTGACTACAGACCAGTTCTGATTCATTCAGAATTTTCTTTACACCTTCAGTAATTTCTTCCTCGGATAATTGGATGTTGCAGTGGTGTTGAGGATCGTCAACTTCACCGGTATATTCGCACATTAAACCGGGATGCCGACTTAGCGGCAAGATACTCCAGGATATCCAACAGCGCACAAAATCCACACCTGTTAAACCGTTTGCCATGAAGGCCCGGAGCTTGGCAATTTGAGGAGCGTATTTTGCCCTTTCTGAAGAGCTCAGGCGTTGTGGCATTGGGTGAGTATTTGAAAGGATCGAGAAGAGGTGTCTAGAGGGGGGTGATTAGACACTAAGTGCCAAAAGTTGCAGTTTTTAATATTCTTAAGTTTAAGTGGAGTTTAAGCACAAGTTTAACAAACACAATACATATCAAGCAAGCATGCAATGAGTATATGAGCAGCGGAAAGTAAAGCATGCAACTTGCAAGAATGTAAAGAGAAGGGTTTGCAGTATTCAAACACAATTGGAGACACAGATGTTTTTGTCATGGTTCCAATAGGTGGTGCTATCGTACATCCACGTTGATGGAGACTTCAACCCACGGAGGGTAACGGTTGCGCGAGTGCATGGAGGGCTCCACCCATGAAGGGTCCATGAAGAAGCAACCTTGTCTATTCCATCACGGCCGTCGCCCACGAAGGACTTGCCTCACTAGCGGTAGATCTTCACGAAGTAGGCAATCTCCCTGCCCTTACAAACTCATTGGTTCAACTCCACAATCTTGTTGGAGGCTCCCAAGTGACACCTAGCCAATCTAGGAGACACCACTCTCCAAGAAGTAACAAATGGTGTGTTGATGATGAACTCCTTGCTCTTGTGCTTCAAATGATAGTCTCCCCAACACTCAACTCTCTCTCACAGGATTTGTATTTGGTGGAAAGAAGATTTGAGTGGAAAGCAACTTGGGAAAGGCTAGAGATCAAGATTCATATGGTTGGAATGGAATATCTTGACCTCAACACAAGTGTAGGTGGTTCTCTCTCAGAAAATGTGTATTTGAAGTGTAGGTATGTTCTGATGGCTCTCTCTCCATGAATGAAGAGTGGCTGGAGGGGTATATATAGCCTCCACACAAAATCTAACCGTTACACACAATTTGCCAAACTCGGTGGGACCGAATGGTTAAACTCGGTCGGACCGATTCAGCAAACCTAGTGGCCATTAGGATTTTCGGTGGGACTGAGATGCAACTCAGTAGGACCGATATGGTTAGGGTTAGGGCATAACGTAAGCTCGGTGTGACCGATTACACAAACTCGGTGGTACCAATTTTGGTAATAAGCTAACCAGAAAGTTGGTCAGGCAAACTCAGTGAGACCGATTACGCAAACTCGGTGGGACCGATTTTGGTAATAATCTAACCAGAGGGTCTGTATTGTAATCTCGGTAGTACCGATTGCTCAAACTCGGTGAGACCGATTTTGGTAATGGACATACACATAGAGATTACAATCCCATCTCGGTGAGACCGAGATCCCTATGGGTGAAACCGATTTGCTAGGGTTTGTGGTAGTGGCTATGACATCTGAAACTCGGTGGCGTCGGATAGATAGAATTGGTGGGGCCGAGTTTTACTTTTGTTTTAGGTCATATGTGGATGTGGGAAGGTAGTTGAGGGTTTTGGAGCATATCACTAAGCACTTTGAGCAAGCAAGCCATTAAGCAACACCTCATCCCCTCTTGATAGTATTGGCTTTTCCTATAGACTCAATGTGATCTTGAATCACTAAAATAGAAAATGTATAGTCTTGATCTTGAAGCTTGAGCCAATCCTTTGTCCTTAGCATCTTGAAAGGGTTCCACATCCTCTAGTCCATGCCACTCCATTGTTGAACTTATCTGAAACATACTAGGTAAAAGTGTTAGTCCAACAAGAGATATGTTGACATTAATTACCAAAACCACCCAGGGAGCACTTGTGCTTTTAGTATTGGATAATCTATGATCACGGAAGCCGGGGAGGGGATTTTCATCCTCAGGCGAAGTGTCTCTGCAATAGAACCATGTTTGATTCCATTCTTTTGGGTGGCTATGATGTTTGGCATGAGGAAATTCCACTTCTTTCCGCTTTTGAATCGAGACACCACCAAGCTCTGTGTTCGGGCCATTCACAAACTCTGTGCGCCGGTTTAAGTGAAAGAAATCCCGGAACAATTCTGCAGTTGGTTCTTCTCTTAAATAGACTTCACAAAAGACTTGGAAATTACATAAGTTGGAGATTGAATTGGGACCAATATCTTGTGGATGCAGTTGGAAGCTGGCAAGCACATCCCGATAAAATTTCGACCTTGGCGGTTTGAAACCACGGCCTATATGATCAACAAAGATTACCACTTCGCCTTGTCTTGGGGTTGGAGGATTCTCAGTTCCTGGAACTCGCCATTTGATCTCAGTTTTCTTTGGCAGAGAGCCAATGCTAACCATCTCATTCAGTTGAGCTTTAGTAACCCGGGAACGAGCCCAGTTGCAGGCAGTGAATTGTTTGGCCATTGCAAAGCCAACAAACTGAAAGTGAAAGGCCAGTTTATAAATTACGCATGATTATACACAAGAGACAAGGGAGTAAGAAACATACTGATATGATAAATGGTACAACCCGGAGATTAGTATAATGAGAGAGAAAAGTAATGCTAGCACAGGGTTAATCAGACACTGTTAAACCGGAGCATAATTATGAAGGTAACATGCTCTTCCGGTTTATCAGAGGGCTAATGGCATGGACTATTTATACAATGTTAAACCGCCTATATTGGTGCGAGGAGAAACGGATCTCACAGGAACATAGAAACAGATCTCACAGTGATGTGTAAAACTTTCGGATCTAAAGATAAGACAGAAAAGCAAAAATAATTGGATCTTGAAGGGATGCAGAACTGAAGCAATTTTTGACAGACTAGATCAGTTCTTTGCGCATAAGGATTTGTGATGACCATGGTAGGTAAAGCTATGGCAAGGGATGCATCAAGCATGAAGTGTCCATCTATTAAAGGAAGAACAGGGAAGAATAGCACTGATGAACTTTGAAAGAACTGTGAAGAATGTCGAAACCCTAGAACAGATCTATGGTGAAAAAGGCAGAGAACTTACCGGAGCTGGTAAGGAAGCGGAAGGGCGCCGCAGTTTTCTGGTGCGTTCAGGGCGATGCAGCGGCCAAGCTCGGAGCAGAGACGACGGTCGACGGTGGCGGCGGAGTTCCAGAGGCTGAGCGGCGCGAGGAAGACGACGCGAAGAGGCACGGGGTGAAATAGTGAAAATGACCCCTCGGTCCTATTTATAAGGCGAAGTGAAAAAAAATGGCAAGTACGGGAATCGAGGAGCCCAAAAAATGGATAAGTTAATAAAGGTGTCGCCTCGATGACTCGATATATATTAAATGAAGAAAATCTCCGACATCAACGGATGGATGACGTCAGGACGGTTTATCGTAATTTCGAAGTATGACGTCACGGCGGTTTACAAGATCAAAAATGAAGATAAGAGAGAAGATTTTTTCTAAAGTGTGGAAGATTGACATGAACAAGTTCAAACCAATCTGGGGCCTAATGTTGGGGACATTACTACTGGAGGTAAACCGGCCTTATGTAGCCGGGTTGACTCTTCGAAGATTAGAAGCCCATGATGATGTAAAGATGATGGCGCTTTACGGAGGGCCCAAAGGCGAGTTACAGTCTGTAAATGTAAACCGGCCTAGTCATGTAACTTGTATAGTAAGATAGAATGAGAGAGGCCGAACCGGATACGTTTATAAACCGGCTTCGGAACTCTGTAGTCCGGCGGGCGTCAACCTATGTATATAAAGGGACGACCGGACCGCGGTTTAGAGACAGACAACAACAACTCGAGCACTAGACAAAGCGGATTTGCTCCCTGGCCTTCGAAACCCTAGCAATACCAATCACAACTAGAAGGTAGGCTTTTACCTTCATCGAAGGGGCCGGGCTAGTATAAACTCCCGTGTCCCCTTGTTCGGTTTAACCCCTTTAAGCTAACCCATTGCGATGGCTCCACGACTAAGTCCTTTCACGAGGACATCTGCCGTGACAAACCCACGACAGGTGTCACTTGGTACACCATGCCTCGGTGTCTCTACCGCATCATAGCCCACCCCTAAGGTCAGTGCTATGCATGGCCTCTAACACATATATCCTACAAATACCAGAAACTACTTGCAACTTCTGGACAAAGATCAAGGCAATTAATAAGTCGAGAGGGTCAATTAAGTATCCCAACATATGGTAGTAACTATGTTGGATCACAAACACGGAACTCGATTCCTGAGGACGGTTTCAATGAGACAACCCACCAAGTGCTCCTACATGGCATCTCATCGCTACCTTTATGGAATCATGTTCACGCACTTAGCTCGCAACGGTAGGACATATTAACCACCATTCCAATCCATCCAGATGAATCAGACTTGGCACAACTCTAAGCATAGCAGGCATAACAAGCAAGCATTAATGAGTAGGTACATCATGTCTCAAACAACTCCTACTCATGCTAGTGGATTTTACTAATTAATGTGGTAAAGACAGGTCATGCAGAGGAATGGGTTCAACTACCGCAACATGTAATAGTTGAATCGTTGTTGTCCTAATGTAGTAAAAGAGAGCACGAGTGAAAGAGTGAGATTGTATTGGAATGCACAAATGGGGTTTGCTTGCTTGGCACTTCCTAAGATAGTAGCTCTTCATCGGTGTCAATGATCAAACGTCGGAATTGTCTTCTACTGAGAAGGAACAAACATTGGTAAACAAGAAGAGGGATATAATCAATGCAATGCAACAATAAGATGCATGACCATGACATGGAAATATGATGTGATTTGGGCTAATGTAGCTAGCAACAATTTAAATGAAGTTGGTTTGAACCAGAGGTTCAAATTCAAACTCCACATAAGACATTTCAAATGCCATTTATTAAAATTGTCTTAGACAGCAGCTTCAAGTTTTTCAAACATGCATGAAAGTGCCATAAATAGATTCTTCATGTCTTTCTGATAATTCTTCATAAATAAATTATTTCATTTGGAGTGACGGTTTAATTTCTATGATTTTCAAAGTTTAAGGTATTTTCTGAATTAAATAAATCATTTTATGATTTATCCAGAATCCAGAAAATTAGTTAGAGTGTCAACATTACATCATGGTGACATCAGCAGTCAACTGATCCGGCCCAGGTCAAACCTGACTTGTGGGTCCCAGCGGTTAGTGGCACAATGCTAATTAAGTTTATAGTTAAACTAAAACTATGGGCGACAGGGGCTAGCCCCACCTATCAATGACTGAGGGGGTCCTGGATTAGGGGGTCTCTGGACAGCCGGACTATATCCTTTGGCCGGACTGTTGGACTATGAAGATACAAGATTGAAGACTTCATCCCGTGTCCGGATGGGACTCTCCTTGGCGTGGAAGGCAAGCTTGGCAATACGGATATGTAGATCTCCTCCCTTGTAACTGACTTTGTGTAACCCTAGCCCCCTCCGGTGTCTATATAAACCGGAGGGTTTAGTCCGTAGGACAACATACAATCATACCATAGGCTAGCTTCTAGGGTTTAGCCTCTAAGATCTCGTGGTAGATCAACTCTTGTAATACTCATATCATCAATATCAATCAAGCAGGACGTAGGGTATTACCTCCATCAAGAGAGCCCGAACCTGGGTAAACACCGTGTCCCCTGCCTCCTGTTACCATCCGCCTTAGACGCACAGTTCGGGACCCCCTACCCGAGATCCGCCGGTTTTGACACCGACATTGGTGCTTTCATTGAGAGTTCCACTGTGTCGTCACCGTAAGGCTTGATGGCTCCTTCGATCATCGGTAATGATGCAGTCCAGGGTGAAGTTTTCCTCCCCGGACAGATCTTTATATTCGGCGGCTTCGCACTGCGGGCCAACTCGCTTGGCCATCTGGAGCAGATCGAGAGCTACGCCCCTGGCCATCAGGTCAGGTTCGGAAACCTAAACTACACTGCCGACATCCGCGGAGACTTGATCTTCGACGAATTCGAGCCCGTGTCAGGTGTGCCGCACAATCACGACAAGCATGACGTAACTCTGCCGTCGGACAGTGTTCGGGAGATCGCATCTGCCACTACTCCGGCCCTTAATCCGGAGCAAATTGTGCCATCCGAGGATGGGGGAATAGACCCCGCCATGGAGGCCACACTCTCAATGGCGATAGAGCCGGATACTGACTTCACCCTTTACGAGAGCCATGTTGCTGAACCACTAGATTCGACTCCGGCCATGGGCTCCGAGCCTCCTGCGTCCGTGCCTATCGAATCTGATTGGGCACCGAAGATGGAGTTTACCTCCACGGATATCTTTCAGCACCCGCCTTTTGGTGACGTGCTAAATTCATTAAGGTCCCTCTCTTTGTCAGGAGAACCTTGGCCGAACTATATCCGGCTAGGATGGGATGCGGACGATGAAGAAATTTGCTCCCCACCCACCACCCAATTAGTAGCCATTGTCGACGATTTAACCGACATGCTCGATTTCGACTCCGAAGACATCGACAGTATGGACGACGATGCAGGAGACGAACAGGAACCACCACCCATAGGGCGCTGGACCGCCACCTCATCATATGATATATACATGGTGGACACCCCCAAAGAAGACAATGGTGACGAAACAGGGGAGGATGACCCCTACAAGAAGCAACCCAACCGAAGACGACAATAATCCCCTCCAACACGATTTAGAGCGGGAGGGTGAACAAGCTAGCCCTCCAGGACGGGCAGCTGATGGAGAATCGGAGGATGACAATTACATGCCTATCTCCGAAGACGAGGTGAGCCTCGGTGATGAAGAATTTATCGTGCCTGAGGATCCCGTCGAGCAGGAGCGCTTCAAGCGCTGGCTTATGGCCACAATGAATAGCTTGAAGAAAAAAGCAACAACAGCTTCAAGCTGATAAAGATCTGCTAGCAGACAGATGGACCGAAGTCCTTGCGGCCGAGGAATACGAACTCGAGTGCCCCTCCAAGAATTACCCAAAGCGAAGGTTGCTACCCCACCTCGAGGAGGAAGCATTGAAACCTACATCACCAGTGTACGATGCGGCTGACCGGCCACCTCGTGGCCGAGCCAAAGAGGCGTTTTGGCCTGAAGTTCAGCCTGCACCCCGCCGGCACTCAAACAAAAATACCAAGGCCTGGGGAAACACACGGGACCCGCGAGGCATATTGGAGAACAAGGCAAAACATGCAAGATCAATCTACGGATCATGGGGGCGCGCACCAATACGCGACGATGATTGTCGGTGTCAAAACAGGCGGATCTCGGGTAGGGGGTCCCGAACTGTGCGTCTAGGCGGATGGTAACAGGAGACAAGGGACATGGTGTTTTTACCCAGGTTTGGGCCCTCGCGATGGAGGTAAAACCCTACTCCTTCTTGATTAATATTGATGATATGGGTAGTACAAGAGTAGATCTACCACGAGATCAGAGAGGCTAAACCCTAGAAGCTAGCCTATGGTATGATTGTTGTGATTGTGTCCTACGGACTAAACCCTCCAGTTTATATAGACACCGAAGGGGGCTAGGGTTACACAGAGTCGGTTACAAGGAAGGAGATCTACATATCCGTATTGCCAAGTTTGCCTTCCACGCCAAGGAGAGTCCCATCCGGACACGGGACGAAGTCTTCAATCTTGTATCTTCATAGTCCAACAGTCCGGCCAATGGTTATAGTCCGGCTGTCCAGATACCCCCTAATCCAGGACTCCCTTAGTAGCCCCTGAACCAGGCTTCAATGACGATGAGTCCGGCGCGCAGATTGTCTTCGGCATTGCAAGGCGAGTTCTTCTCCAAATCCCGAATACCTCTTAAATAGTGTCCGGCTTCTTGTAAATGTTGCGCTCCTTGGCTTCTACGCCCAATAATGGCCACCTTCCACGTGTCAAGCGAATGTGAAGAGCCAGGGTGTTTTTATATTTACCCCCCTAGCTGTGCAAATGAGCTGTCTATTAAAGAGACGGGGATTCAGATCCAAACCACACCATCCTCCCTTAGCGAGCATTCATCGGAGCGTACCCGAAAGAAATCCATTCCATCATGGCCGATCGACGTAGCTCCTCCTCTCGTTCTCGTAGCCCCAAGCCTGGAGATTGGGAGAGGTGTTCCGTCCCGCACAGCCAACTGGTGAAGCTTGAGACCCAGGGATTTCTCCCCCCAGCGTATATGGTCCCGGTTCGAGCCGGGCTCGCCACCTACAATGGCGGAGAGCAAGAAAAGAGCTTTCCCAATCCCTCTAAGGGAGAGAGGGTATGCCTCGTCCCCTATTTGATAAGAGGACTCAGATTTCCAATTCATCCGTTTCTCCGGGGGCTCCTGGAGTTCTACGGCCTCCAATTGCACAGCCTTACCCCTGCATCCATACAACATATCACGGGCTACGTAGCCCTTTGCGAGCTATTTTTGGGTTGCGAGGCTCATTTCGCACTGTGGAAGAAGTTGTTCTGCCTTGTGCCCCGTTCTCAGAGGGGGGTCAATATATCAAGTGGGCGGAGCCGAAGTATGGCGCACCGCCGGGACCGGATATCTATCCGGAACCCCGAAGAAGACGTCCGAAGACTGGCCTTCAGAGTGGTTTTATATAGAAGATTTCCCCCTTCCGGATCCTATTCGGATCGGCCTTCCTGAGTTCGATAATGCTCCTTTGAAGAAACGCCTGAGCTGGTGCCCACGGAACCCCAGGAAGAATATGACGAAGACGCCCTTTACCTGATGAGCCGGATAAAGTTGTTGGCTCAATCCGGACTTACCATGATCGAAGTCATGGCAATGTGCATTATGCGGGGGGTGTAGCCGCTTCAATATAGAGGCGACCCCATGTGGGATTTCAACGGGGAGGATGACGCCACCCGCTGCGGCCGCAAGGGGCCGGACTCGACCGCTGCTCTAGCAAAAATCTTGTCCGATTTGTACAAGGGAGAAGAGGAGGAATTCCTCTGCGTCAATCCACAGGGCGGATTTTCTATGTATAATCCTCCGAGCTGGGTAAGTCAACACCTTTAATGTCCATCTGTTCCCATATTCCCATAGTTAAGTATTTTACCTTGCGATTTCAACGCAGGAGCTGCGTAAGGCTGTAAGGGAGATCAATAGCCCGCCTCCACAACCAGAGGATCCGGAGCGATTCCTTGACCCGGCCTCCCAAGAGGATCCGGACATATCTGTGGAACTAATTGATAGGGTGTTTTACCAATTAAGCAGCGACGAGGCCTTGGTGGCCATTACGGCCGATTACCCTGGGCTGCTCCCAGCTTCGCAGGTAACTGAGACCAAAGTCCCAACATTTTGAAAAGGATTCATCCTTGTGCACTTTGCTTACCGTATACCAACGGTGTTTTACAAGGGAGGCCCTCGGGACGTCATGTCGAGCCTGCGGCGACTAGCCAGCAAGGGGCTGCGAGGCCGGGCAGGCTGAAAAGAAATGCAGTCCGGACTGAGATACCGACGCAGCGGTATGGCGCGCCACCTCACTCCATGGTATCATTTTTAAAGGCATATTAACGCTCGTGCTTTCTTAGGAAGAAGAACGCTCGCCGGACTATATCCGGAGAGGTCGCCAATCATGCCTCCACCAGTCAGGCTCCAAGGCCGGACCCGGAAGCAGGAGCGAATACGAGGCGCACGCCAGATGCTCCTCCGATAGAGGATGCGGACATAATGTCCACCACAAATTCCGAGGTGGAGAGCGCCATGAACCACAGGCATCGCCGAGCCGTTCTCCGTGACGCTTGTTTCTCCCAAGAGGCATTTGACGCCTTCAACTCGGGAGATGCGTACCTCCGTGCTGCTCAGAATGGTCTAGCCAGAGCCACGGACCAATATGTAAATGATATATGGGTGAGAGAATTTGATGATTATATATAGTAGTAGACCCTGAGACTTGAAATAGTTAGAATAACTGATTTAAGGATCATTTGTTATGCAGGTTCTTACAGAAAAGAATACCCAATTGTCCCATGAGCTTGAAGAGTGTAAGGCCCAACTTCATGCCGCACTGGCCGCCAAAGAGAAGTCCAAGAAGACCCCCTCTGGTAACACATATTTAAAATGATAGATACTGTATAGAGTGCGGCATATGTGCACATATGACAACAAATATTGCAGATGATGCCGGAGGAAATCCGGATGAGCAACATCTCTTACGCTGGCTAAAGGCCAGCGAGAGCGTGCTTACGAGGGTTAGGCAGGAGAAAAATAATCTCCAGGATGCCAACAACCAGCTGGGCATGGAACTGAAGGATGTTCGTGCCCAACTGTCGGACTCCGAGAAGGAGAATCAGCGGCTTCGACTTGGCATTTTCAGTAAGTGCTTGAACGAACTTGTTAAAAAGAGTTTGGCGAAGAAGCCTGCTAACAGAGTTATGTCTGTAGGTATGCTGACGGGTTGTCCCGCATATGAGATGCCCGGGTCTGCGGGTGATCTTCTAGCAGAGCTACCGCAACTGCATGAACGAGTTCGGCAGGTGATGCGAGGTGTTGCCCAGGCCTTATGGCCATCCGTCTCCCTGCTTGAAGGTCTTGGAGAGCTTGCGAAGAAGCTTAAGGGAGCACGGTGGCGCTTCCGATTATGGAAGATATCGGCCTGCCATCAAGGTGCCAGGGAAGCCTGGGCCATGGCGAAGACGCGGTATACCAAGGCTGACCCAAACCACATGGCCGAGGTCAGACCTGTGGGGCCCTATGGGAAAGAGATCCCCGTGAGCTTAGTGTACGGGCAAGTAGAATTGGCTGCAAAGTATTCCCAACAGGACTGTAGACTAGACAGCTTGTTGGATGGTATAGAAGAGGAATTTAACCAGTCAGATTGACTATGTAATTAAAGTGACATGTATAATGCCTTCTAGTCGGATTGTAGATCATTTGTCATGGCGGACTCTTCCGCTTCAACCTCGGGACCCGATAGTCCGGAGTGTATCCGAATACCCTCTTGGTTATGTAAGAACCGTGGCATGCATGGAAACCAGTCGTAGAGGTCATTAGTGCTTGAACAGACAAGTGCCCAACTAGTTATGTTATATTACATGGTTAGTAAGAAACAAATTCCAGGTAGAATAGTTCCATTAGGGGTTCCTTTCCTGGGTTCGCATGCCCTAAATTGCATGTCCGGACTGCGAAAAGAGACGCAGAAAAGAGCATCTAGGGGCACATATATAAATAAGTAAAAAATCATCTTTTTTTCACCGACCGAATATTCCCTTAAGAACGCTAGCTTTTGGCTTCACCCAGTCTGAGGTACACATCCGGCTGACCCGACAGTAACAATCGCAGAGGTGCTCCCCTTGTGCCCTAGCCGAATTAACGAGAACGTAAGGCATAAATACAAGAGCCAGGCAACCCAGCTTGGCCAAAACTTAAGTCATATCGATGCATATAATGGTGAATAAAAGGTACATGCGGAAGAATGACACATGTGCTGGGCATGAAGCCCGTATAGATAAATAAGCTTCTGTGAGAGAAGCCCCCAAGTATAATGAGCGCGGATAGTGCGTCCGTTGTGCGCAAATAAGGCACAAATTGGCCCTTAAAGGCTGTGAGATAAAAGAAGGGGAGAAGGAGAGAAATAAAAGATAGATAGTAAAAAGTGGATAGAGGAAGGAGACGAACACAGAGTCCGGCGCTAGGCGTAGAATCTTCGGAGTCTGGTTGCGTTCCATGGGTTCGGCTCGAGTCGATTATCCGATGCATCCTGCAGACGGTACGCTCCACCAGTCAGAACTTGGTCAATAATGAAGGGACCCTCCCATTTGGGCTTGAGTTTGTCCTTTTTCTTCTCCGGCAGGCGTAGAACTAACTTGCCAACGTTATAAGTTTTGGCCCGTACTTCTCTGCTTCGGTATCTTCGAGCCTGTTGTTGATAGAATGCAGAACGGGCTTTTGCCGCATCATGCTCCTCCTCCAGGGCGTCCAAACTGTCCTGTCGATCGAGCTCGGCTTCTCTTTTTTCGTACATGCGCACTCGAGGTGAGTCATGAATTATGTCGCAGGGCAGCACCGCCTCTGCGCCGTATACCATAAAGAATGGTGTGTATCTGGTAGTGCGATTTGGCGTGGTCCGCAGCCCCCCAGAGTATGGAGTCGAGCTCCTCTACCCAGTGCGTGTTAGATTCCTTTAGGTACCGCACTAGTCTAGGTTTGATGCCGCTCATATAAGACCATTTGCTCGCTCGACTTGACCGTTAGTTTGTGGGTGATAGACGGAAGCATAATCGAGCTTGATGCCCATGTTTTTGCACCAGAGTTTTACCTCCTCGGCCGTGAAGTTCGTGCCGTTATCTGTGATGATGCTGTGGGGGACGCCATAACGGTGTACAACCCCAGATATAAAGTCTATCACCGGTCCGGATTCGGCCGTTTTAACAGGTTTGGCTTCTATCCATTTGGTGAATTTATCCACCATGACCAGCAAGTATGTCCTCTTGTGGGTTCCCCCTTTAAGGGGTCCAACCATGTCGAGCCCCTAGACCGCGAAGGGCCAGGTAATGGGTATTGTTTGGAGGGCGGTGGGTGGCATATGGCTTTGGTTTGCAAAAAGTTGGCAACCAACGCAGCATTGGACTAAGTCCTGAGCGTCTGCCCGGGACGTCGGCCAATAAAAACCTGTATGGAAGGCCTTGCTTACAAGGGCCCGGGCTGCAGCGTGGTGGCCTCCGAGTCCGGCATGAATTTCAGCCAGAAGCTTCCGCCCTTCCTCTTCGGAGATGCACCTTTGAAGGACTCCAGTGGTGCTTTTCTTATAAAGCTCTCCCTCATGGACCTTATAGGCTTTAGATCGCCGCACTATGCAGCGGGCCTCATTTTGGTCCCCAGGGAGTTCCTGCCTAGTTAGGTAGGCCAGGTATGGTTCTGTCCATGGGGCGATGACGGCCATTATAACATGGGCTGAAGATGTTATTTCGATGGCAGAGCCTCCGATTATGTCAGAGTGTTCGGTATCGGGCATTGCGGTTGGGTCCGGGCTGTTATTGCTGGGTTCCCCTTCCCATACCATGGATGGCTTGAACAGCCTCTCCAAAAAGACGTTGGGGGGGACTGCATCGTGTTTTGCACCGATCCGTGCGAGGACATCTACCGCCTGATTGTTTTCCCGGGATACATAGTGAAATTCGAGCCCCTCGATCCGAGCTGACATTTTTAGGATGGCGTTGCGATAGGCCGCCATTTTCGGATCGTTGGCATCAAAGTCTCCTTTTATTTGGGATATTGCGAGGTTCGAATCCGCCCGCACCTCTAGGCGTTGAATGCCCATGGATACTGCCATCCGGAGACCATGTAAAAGGGCCTCATATTCGGCTGCGTTGTTGGAGTCCGTATACATTATCTGGAGTTTGTATTGAACTGTATCTCTGGTTGGGGACGTCAAAATGACGCCAGCCCCTAGACCAGCCAACATTTTGGAGCCGTCGAAGTGCATGATTCAGTTGGAATACGTGCCGTACTCTTTAGGGAGTTCGGCTTCCGTCCATTCGGCGACAAAGTCGGCCAGTACTTGCGACTTAATGGCTCGTCGCGGCTTGTAAGTTATGTCGAACGGGAGGAGCTCAATGGCCCATTTGGCAATCCGGCCCGTGGCGTCGTTGTTGTTTATAATATCATTAAGTGGCACTTCCGAGGCTGCTATTATTGAACACTCTTGAAAGTAGTGTCGCAGTTTCCGGGATGCCATGAATACCGCGTATGCTATCTTTTGATAATGCAGGTACCGCGACTTGCATGGAGTAAGGACAGTGGATACATAGTAGACCAGGTTTTGAAGGGGGGATTTATGTCCGTCCGTTTCTCATTCGACGACGAGCACTGCGCTCACAACTTGATGGGTTGCCGCAATGTATAACAGCATTGGTTCACCAATGTTTGGCGCGGCCAGGACTGGGTTGGTTGCTAATATGGCTTTTATTTCTTCCAGTCCAGTTGTGGCGGCATCCATCCACTCAAAGTGTTCGGTGCGCCGTAGGAGGTGATAAAGGGGTAATGCCTTTTCTCCCAGGCGGAAGATAAAGCGGCTTAGAGCCGCCACGCATCCGGTTAATTTCTGAATTTGTTTGAGGTCTGTTGGGATATCCAACTGTGACAGAGCTCGGATCTTGGCCGAATTTGTTTCAATTCCTCTGCCGGATGCAATGAAGCCCAGGAGCTTGGCAGGCACGTCGAAAACGCATTTTTCTGGGTTGAGCTTGATGTCATATGTTTGGAGGTTATCGAATGTGAGTCTCAAGTCGTCTACTAGAGAGTCGACATGCTTGGTTTTGACGACCACATAATCTACGTATGCCTCCACTGTTTTGTCGATCTGGTTTGCCAGACATGTCTGAATCATGCGCTGATATGTTGCGCCGACGTTTTTGAGCCCAAAGGGCATTGTGTTCAAGCAGAAGGGGCCGTATGGTGTGATGAATGCTATTGCGGCTTGGTCGGGCTCTGCCATCTTAACTGGTGGTAGCCGGAGTATGCGTCGAGGAAACACAATGAGTCGTGTCCTACAGTAGCATCGATAATTTGATCGATGCGGGGGAGGGGGAAGGGATCCTTTGGGCAGGCCTTGTTGAGGTCCTTGAAATCAACGCACAGGCGCCAGGATTTATCCTCCTTTGGTACCATCACCAGGTTTGCTAGCCAGTCCGGGTGTTTTATTTCTCTAATGAATCCGGCCTCCAATAACTTGGCTAGTTCCTCTCCCATAGCTTGTCTCTTAGGTTCAGAGAAACGCCGGAGATCCTGCTTGACCGGCTTGAATCCTTTTAGGATATTGAGGTTGTGCTCGGCCAGCCTGCATGGGATTCCTGGCATATCTGAGGGATGCCAGGCGAATATGCCCCAATTCTCATGCAGGAAATCTCGTAGTGCGGCGTCCACGGCGAGGCTTAACCGTGCCCCGATAGTGGCTGTTTTTGTAGGGTCCATTGGATGGACTTGGATTTTGACTGTTTCATCCGCTGGTTTAAAGGAGGTAGACTTGGATCTCTTATCAAGTATCACGTCGTCCCTATCGACCATGGAGCGCAGCGCAGTCAGTTCCTCGGTCGCGAGGGCTTTGGATGATGCCTTGAGGGCCAATGCGGTGTCTAGTTTTCGGCGCGGAGTGCTGTGTCCGGATCGCTAGTGAGAGTGACGATTCCATTGGGCCCGGGCATTTTGAGTTTCATGTACCCGTAATGGGGTATGGCTTGGAAGATTGTGAATACCTCCCACCCTAGAAGGGTGTGGTATCCGCTATTGAACGGGGCCACTTGGAACGTAATCTCTTCGGACCTGTAATTCTTCGGTGTGCCGAACACCACATCTAGTGTGATTTTGCCTGTACAGCGCGCTTCTCGACTGGGGATTATTCCTCTAAAGGTTGTGCTGCTTCGCTCGATGCGGTTCCAGTCTATTTCAATTTTTTGAAGGGTTTCCTCATAGATGAGGTTTAATCCGCTGCCGCCGTCCATGAGCACCTTGGTGAGTCGAAAGCCGTCCACGATTAGACTGAGGACCAATGCAGCTGGTGCTCGGGCTGTTCGAAACTTAGGTTCATCACTGGCATCGAAGGTAATAGTCGTGTCACTCCATGGATTTACTGTTGCCACATGGTAGATTTCAGCAAGGCTGCGGAGCGCTCTCTTTCGCCTATTATTTGATGCGAAGGTCTCAAAGACTGATAATACTGTATTGTTATCCCTGGGATGGTGCTCTGTCGCCTCTGGGATGAGAAGATCCTCGCCACTTTTGGCTACCTGCCGGAGTATCCAACATGCTCTAAGGCTATGTGTTGGTGTGGCGCCTTCTGTACTATGAATTTTACAGGGTCCGTTGAGCCATCCCTCCAGTACGGTTCCATGCCCTGTAGAGGGTTTTTGCTTTTTGGTAGTTGACCCGGGTGTATTGTGATAATGCACCCTTTTATTTCGGACTGGGTTTGTATTCAGGGCCGGATTATCCCAAAAGTTTGTTTCGGTTTTCCAGGCACTTTCCATCGCACGGTACTTTCATACTATGGACGCCAAGTTAGCGAAGCGTGTTATCTCACGGCGATTTATGGCGTTAAGGATTCCCTTGTCCATGCAATTATTGCAGAAAAATAGGATTGCGTCTTCCTTGCGACAGTCCTTAACCTTGTTCATCGCAAGGAGGAATCTGGCCCAATAGTGATGTACTGTTTCTTGGGGCTCTTGCCTGATGTGGGAAAGATCGCTTATGTTTGGGTGGATGGGTGGAATTGAATCCGAACCCTTACCTGATCTGGGATCCAGGGGCCGAGGAGTTTCCAATTTTGGAAGTTCCGGTTCCGGGGTGTTACCCGATAATCCTGGCCCGCTTCCTAACTCTAAGTTCAGGGATTGGATATTGTCCTCCCGCGAACGGGCATCCGGCTCGGAGAGCTCGGGAATCCGGACATAGTTGGTCCTCAAGATAGAGGAAAGGTTGCCGCATTGTTCCTCCACCACTGCAATATGATGGGTGACCGGTGGAGAGTTAATCTCCCTTTGATCGGGTTTAGGCCCAATCCGATCATAGTCCGTTGCGGCTCCCAAGGCAGCGATGAGATCCAAGAGCTCGTTTAAGGAAGCGAGCTCCATTGGATCCATCTGTTCGGCGAGTGCCAATTTGACGTGGAGGCTGTTTTCGATGACCCAAGAAGTCATCGTCGGCGTGGCGGCCGAACAGGCGGTCATGATGAAACCGCCTAGCCGGAGAGTTGGGCCGACAGCCAAAGCTCCCCCAATAGTAGTACCATCTTTAAAGACAAGATGAGACATCCTTCCTTCTGGCGACGGCACAGTGGAACTCTCAATGAAAGCACCAATGTCGGTGTCAAAACCGGCGGATCTCAGGTAGGGGGTCCCGAACTGTGCGTCTAGGCGGATGGTAACAGGAGACAAGGGACACGATGTTCTTACCCAGGTTCAGGCCCTCGCGATGGAGGTAAAACCCTACTCCTTCTTGATTAATATTGATGATATGGGTAGTACAAGAGTAGATCTACCACGAGATCAGAGAGGCTAAACCCTAGAAGCTAGCCTATGGTATGATTGTTGTGATTGTGTTCTACGGACTAAACCCTCCGGTTTATATAGACACCGGAGGGGGCTAGGGTTACACAGAGTCGGTTACGAGGAAGGAGATCTACATATCCGTATTGCCAAGCTTGCCTTCCACGCCAAGGAGAGTCCCATCCGGACACGGGACGAAGTCTTCAATCTTGTATCTTCATAGTCCAACAGTCCGGCCAATGGTTATAGTCCGGTTGTCGTCACGCCGGATACACTAAAAGCAAATCCGGCCGAGCCGGACACGGCAGACAAGACTCGTATGAACTGCGCCGTGATATAGCCCGACACAGAGGCGCCGCACACCCCTTATGCTTCACTGATGAAGTAATGGATCACGAATTCCCGGAAGGGTTTAAACCCGTAAACATCGAATCATACGATGGTACTACAGACCCCGCGGTATGGATAGAAGACTTCTTCCTCCACATTCATATGTCCCGCGGGGATGACCTACATGCCATCAAGTATCTCCCGCTCAAACTCAAAGGGCTGGCTCGGCATTGGCTCAATAGCTTGCCGGTAAACTCCATAGGAAGTTGGGAGGACCTGGCAGAGGCATTCCTGGACAATTTCCAGGGCACTTATGTGCGACCGCCGGACGCTGACGATTTAAGTCATATAACTCAGCAGCCAGGGGAATTGGTCAGGAAATTCTGGACCCGGTTCCTAACCAAGAAGAACCAAATTGTCGAATGTCCGGATGCAGAGGCCTTAGCGGCATTTAAGCATAATATCCATGATGAATGGCTCGCCCGGCACCTCGGCCAAGAGAAGCCAAAATCCATGGCAGCCCTCACGACACTTATGACCCGCTTTTGTGCGGGCGAAGATAGCTGGTTGGCTCGTAGTACCAATACAGCAAGCAAACCTGGCATATCACAAGCCAGGGATAGCAACGGCAAACCACGACGCAACAAACACAAGTGCCGCAAATATGGTGAAAAGACAAAAATACGGCAGTTAATGCCGGGTTCAGGGGCTCAAAGTCCGGTCAGCGGAAAGGGCCGCCCAAAAATACAAATTCGGGTCCATCCAGTCTGGACCGCATACTCGCTCGCCAATGCCAAATTCATGGCACCCTAGAAACGCCAGCCACCCATACCAATAGAGAATGTTGGGTCTTCAAACAAGCCGGCAAGGCAGGCGCCAAAAACGAAGAGGGGTCTCAAAGCGACGATAGCGACGAAGAGCCCAGATCGCCGAACACAGGAGGGCAAAAGAAATCCCCCCCCATATTCAATCGGTGAATGTGGTAAATACCACCCAAATTGCCCACTTGGACCAGATATGCACCCTTAGGGACGGCGTCTCAACGGAACTTGCCGTCCCACAATATAAGCTAGGGCCGGTCACCTTCAACCGCACGGATTGTCCGGTTAACGCCAATCGGGGCAATCCAGCCGCACTAATCCTCGACCCAATAGTAGACGGGTTCCACCTCACTCGAGTCCTTATGGACGGAGGTAGCAGTTTAAATCTGCTTTACTAGGACACAGTGCGCAAGATGGGCATTGATCATTTAGCGATCAAGCCCACTAAAGCCACTTTTAGAGGCATCATACCAGGTATGGAGGTTAGCTATACAGGCTCCATTGCCCTCGAGGTAATCTTTGGATCACCAGAAAATTACCGTATCAAAGAGTTAATCTTCGAAATCGCCCCTTTCCGCAGTGACCATCAAGCACTGCTCGGGCGAACCACGTTCACTCGATTCAACGCGGTGCCACATTATGCCTACCGTAAGCTCAAAATGCCCAGTCCACGCGCGTCATCACGGTTCATGGCAAGGCCGAACCTTCCTTCGGCACCAACAAATACATCATTGCCTTAGTAGCAGGAACAACGAGCAGCACCTTGCAGCCGAACCTCGAGTCGACGCCCAGCCTCCCGGACACCATCAAGGGGCTCCGAAATACTTTGCGGAAGGATACCCCGGCTCGTCCAGAGCTCAAGTAAACACTCCGGCGAAGGCCATGACAGGCTGAACTCAGCGGTTCAACCGCCCTCCGGCAGGCAAACATTTCTTATATTTCCTTCGCAGGTTCATCTTTGCACCGACCAGGACGGACTCCACAGAGGCAGCTCGAACGCGTCAGGGGATCCTTAGACATTCCCTGCAGCGAACGTCCGGCTACAATACGGATCCGCACTCAACCTCTTCCCCCTGGTCATAGTAGGTTCTGCTATCACAACTCCTTTTTTTATCACATTACTTGTACCCATACGCATAGACATATTATTCAAATACAACATGTGGATTTATATGATGTTTACCTCTTGATTATTTCTTATCGAAATCATTTCGTCAAATGGCATCCGTACACAGCGAGATGCCTTAAATATGCCAGGGGCTTCGTTTTCCCCGTAACACGGCAATAAAAGTCCGAACACCTTCATGGAAGCTCGGTACCCCGAACTTATAGCATTATATGCATCAGCTCCGAATCATGTCTTGGGTCAATAGTTGGGTTTGCCCGGCTCCCATGTTTTGGTACCTTACGTTCCGCTATATCGGCTAAGGTAGCACTGGGAGAACTACTGCGATTGTGTCCCGGTTCTTCCGGATGAGCACCTCAGTAGAGAAAGCCGAAAAGTGACTGTCATGATACGGCGAGAGCTGGTCAGCTGTTCGAGCGGTCACAAAATCTTTAAGGATTTCTCCCGCATAATGCCATAACCAATGCAGCATGCTATGGATCGGCTTTTTCTCCGATCAGGCGCTTATAGAGCCCCTAGTACGGTCTTACGAACACAAGGGGCTGCGCCGACCATACTAAAGCTCCTATGGCTAAGTGAGAGTGATAAAGCCCTATAGTCTGATTGCCTGGTTCGTTGTGCTGAGCACCTCCTTCGGAGGACCCAAAACTGGGATAAAGAGTGCTCAGGTTTATCCCAAACACCCCCGTACTTCTTACGTGGGGCAGAAGCCGACGACTGGCCAACTCTCAGTCTTAACATAAAAACGGCCGCACAGGAGGGTAAACTTTTATATAACAGGCAACATAAACGACCTTCTTCAAACATTACAAAGGACAACATGATCGGCATTTCATGGAAATATAATGTCCTTGGTGCATAGCTCCGCTGCAAGGTAGGATCCTTTCAGGACACCCTTACAATATAATTCAGGCTTGCGTTGCTCCTTCCCCTCTGGCGGTCCCTTGGTCACTAGCTTTTTGGCATCCATCTTCCCCCAGTGCACCTTCGCAAGGGCGAAGGCCATTCGTGCTCCTTCTATACAGACCGACCGCTTGATGATGTCAAGTCGAGGGCAAGCACTTACAAGCCGCCTCACGAGCCCGAAGTAGCTGCTTGGAATCGGCTCGGCAGGCCATAGCTGGATAACCATATCTTTTATGGCTAGTTCCGCCGCCTTATGCAGTTCGATCAGCTGTTTCAGTTGATCGGCAAAAGGCACCAGATAATTCGGCGGCAAATACTGCGACCAAAAAAGCTTATCGGCGATGTTCCTTCCTTCGGCTCGGTAGAATTAAGCGGCATCAGATATGCTGTGAGGTAGCTCGGCAAATACACCTGAGAAGTCCGGATTCACAATCAGAAACATAGTTTTCCCTTCAAAAACTTGCTTTACATGGGAAAAGCCTTACCCGCCGTGATCTTCCTCGCCTCCTGGATCCCCTGTAGGGCGCTTTGGGTTTCCCCCCGGGCGTCGCTCGTGGCTTGACGCGCCTTGGTGAGTTCAGACTCTTTCTCCATTAAACTCTGCTCCAAGGTCTCGCATTTACTTACGGCCTCTTGCAGCTCCTACTCAGCTTTAATAACTCTGGCCTCATGTTTCTCACAAAGAGTCCGCTCTGTTGCCGCCTTTTCCTCGGCCTCGGCAACAGCCCTTTTGAGGGCCTCGACTTCGGTCATAACCCCTAGCACAAATTATGCGGCTTATTTCATACTGAACATTTATTTCACAATAAATGCGTGCAACGCTTGTGCGCACCTTGTTTATCCCTCAACTGCAATTTCAATTGGCCAATTTCTTCTATGGCCTGCTCTAGACTTTGATTCAATCCGGAGATCTCCGCAGTACGAGAGGCAGCAGCCGCTACAGGTATCTACTTGCAACAGAAGATAAATCAATATCATTCAATGAGTCTTCCTGTGATCATCAATGTGATCCCCTGTCCGGTTCTTTCTTTCACCGAACAGTGTATCAGGGGCTACTATATATACTATGACACTCTTCAACAACTTATAAAACATACCTCAAAGCCTCTTATAAGGCTGATGCAGGCTTCGTTCAGTCCACTGCCAGTTGACTGAATCTTCTCAATCACCGCACCCATAAGGGCACGGTGTTCGTCAACGATGGAGGCGTCTCATAACGCCACCAACAAAGCACCCGACACCTCTGGATGGACAAAGGTCGCCGAAGGAACAGGCACGCCCCCTCCAGCCAAGGGAGGCTACCTTCTTGATTCTGGAGCCATATAGGCCCCTGGAATTGCATCCGATGGGGAGCCAAACTTAGGATCGCCCCCGCCGTCAGACCCCATGGGAATCTTTCCCCCCACGTGTCCGGCCCCTACGGTTTGACCTCCAGGCGCCACCTTCACAGTTTCTTCCTTTCCTTCTTGGTCGGGGTCCTTCTGGGACGAAGCCTCGGTGTTATGCACCTGGTTGGAGGAAGGGGCCTTTGGGGGCGTCCCGCTCTCCATAGCATTTGAGCTCAGCAGGTCCTCTGATGAGGATTGTTTGGTACGGGACCTCACCGGACTACCAAAAAATATGGCTTAAGGTTAAAATACTAAGCCAAGATGAGTCTGAACGCTTAAACGTACTCGGATTTTATATACTTACGAGTTCGCCAGGGGCTGGGCCCTGGGATCCCATGTCGGGACGCTATCGGCGGCGGCAGTGGACTCCTCCGGAAGAGAAGCCCTTCCCCTTTTGGGCAGTTCGGCCTCCAAGGGTGCGGAGGCCGTCCTCTTCCTCCTTCTACCCGCAGGGGATTCATCTTCCTCCTCCTTTTTATCCTCTTCGGAGGTGGAACGGGCATCAGAGCCTTCGGGTATTGTGTCCGAAGTGCCGCGACGACGAAGGCCGCCCCGGATCTTTTTGGCCTCCTTTTCGGCCGTCTTCTTCGGCACCTTGTAGAGCGTCGGGACAAGCATCTTCGTCAGAAGTGGGATGGCCGGGTCTTCGGGCAACGGGGCCGGACAATGGATCCGCTCCGCCTTCTTCGTCCAACTCTGGGGAATTGAATAAACATGCGTTAAGCGCTTCCTTTGGGTCATGCAGATAGAAAAGTTTGATAAACTCACCGAACTTGCAGGGCGGGACAGTTGGCACCCGCGGTCTTCGGCGGAGTCCGGCCATGATTTGTTGGACTTGAAAAGCACCTTCCAAATGTCCTCGTGCAAGGAGCTGAGAACCTTCGCAAAGTTTGGTGCCTGACCAGATCGAACTCCCATAGATTGCAAGTCTGGTGTTAACAAGGCAGTATCCAGCGGACTAACATCACCTAGACTGCGTTGACAAGTTCAATGTTCTTATCTCCCATATCTTTAACGCGCGTCTGAAGCACCGACAGTTCGTCAGACGAGGACCAGTCCAGGCCTTTCTTGACCCAGGATGTAAGCCGCCGAGGGGCGTTGGATCGAAACTCAGGAAAGGAGGCCCATTCCTTGCCGCACGGCTCAGTGATGTAAAACCACTGATGTTGCCACTCCTTAACAGAATCATTAAAGGTTCCCGTTGGTCATACGACGTTGGGCATCTTGCTCACCATAGCGCCCCCGCACTCGGCGTGCTCGCCGCCCACCACCTTGGGCTTCACATTAAAAAACTTCAGCCATAAACCGAAGTGCGGCAAAATACGGAGAAAAGCCTCGCATACGACAATGAATGTCGATATGTGGAGGAAGGAATTAGGGGACAAATCGTGAAGATCGGTCCCATAATAATACATGATGCCACGGACGAACGGGTGGAGGGGAAACCCTAGCCCACGGACAAAGTGAGGGAGGAATACAACCCTCTCGTGGGATTCTAGAGTAGGGACGATCTGTCCCGCTGTCGGGAGACGGTGGCTGATTTTCTTGACCAGATACCCGGCCTCCCGAAGCTTTTTGATATCCTTCTCTCGAACGGTAGAGGCCATCCATTTGCCTCCTACTCCGGATCCGGACATCTTTGGAAGACCTTTTGTGGGTAGAGAAGGTGAACGCTTGGGCGCTGGAGCCTGAGCATAACGGAATGAACCGGGAAGAGGGTGTGGGTGAAAAGAGTGAATCCTAATCCCTTTATAAGGGCGGAAGAGGCGATGCGCCTCCCCACTCGCCTGGTAAAACCTCTTATTCCCCAAGCGTCGTAATTGATGGCGCGGTTGGGTTACCCGCATCCGTATTGATGAGAATCCCATGATAAGGGGACACGATCTCTGCTTTGACAAGACGTGCCAAGGGAACCACCTCGTGATGTGTGAAGTAGCTGGTTGAGAAAAACGGTTCGAATAATGACCGGGCCATGGCGTGATGTCATGTTGTCAAACGTGTCAGCAGATTAGATTTGTGGAAATATTATTCTCTCTATGGTGGTATGTGGAACTTGTTTTGGAGAGCCAGACACTATCCTTGGGTTCAAAATCTTCTATGGAGTATTCGAAGGAGGAACCCGCCTTGCAATGCCGAAGACAAATCTGCGCGCCGGACTCATCGTCATTGAAGCCTGATTCAGGGGCTACTGAGGGAGTCCTGGATTAGGGGGTCTCCGGACAGCCGGACTATATCCTTTGGCCGGACTGTTGGACTATGAAGATACAAGATTGAAGACTTCGTCCCGTGTCCGGATGGGACTCTCCTTGGCATGGAAGGCAAGCTTGGCAATACGGATATGTAGATCTCCTCCCTTGTAACCGACTTTGTGTAACCCTAGCCCCCTCTGGTGTCTATATAAACCGGAGGGTTTAGTTCGTAGGATAACATACAATCATACCATAGGCTAGCTTCTAGGGTTTAGCCTCTACGATCTCGTGGTAGATCAACTCTTGTAATACTCATAATCAATATCAATCAAGCAGGACGTAGGGTATTACCTCCATCAAGATGGCCCGAACCTGGGTAAACACCGTGTCCCCTGCCTCCTGTTACCATCCACCTTAGACGCACAGTTCGGGACCCCCTACCCGAGATCCGCCGGTTTTGACACCGACAATGACCCATGGGGTCAATAGCACTAATCAAATGGCACTTTCGCCTGAGTTAGGCCGCCAGTGAGGTGCCGCGGTGGCGGGGTGCTTCGAGAATCCCCTATAGGCACTGCTCGGTGTGTGGGTGGTTGCTACTTCTTGAGCTTGCGTTGGTTTTTCCCTTGAAGAGGAAAGGGTGATGCAACACAGTAGAGATAAGTATTTCCCTCAGTTAAGAACCAAGGTATCAATCCAGTAGGAGAAGAACGCACAAATCACCAATACCTACACACATAATCAAACACTTGCACCCAACGCAATAAAGGGGTTATCAATCCCTTCATAGTCACTTGCAAAGGTGAGATCTGATAGAGATACATAAATAAAACTAAACAAAAGATAAAATATTTTTGGGTTTTTTGGTTTATAGATCTAGAAATAAAAGATTGCAAAATAGTAGATCGGAAACTAATATGATGAAAAATAGACCCGCGGCCATAGGTTTCACTAGAGGCTTCTCTCATCAAGGCAAATAATACGGTGGGTGAACAAATTACTATCGAGCAATTGATAGAAAAGTGCAAAGTTATGACGATATCCAAGGCAATGATTATGTCATATAGGCATCACGTCCATGTCAAGTAGACTGACTCCTGCCTGCATCTACTACTATTACTACACACATTGACTGACTCCTGCCTGCATCTACTACTATTACTCCACACATCGATCGACTCCTGCCTGCATCTAGAGTATCGAGTTCATGAAAAATAGAGTAATGCTTTAAGTATGATGACATGATGTAGAGGAATAAACTCAAATAGTATGATGTAAACCCCATCTTTTTATCCTCAATGGCAACAATACAATGCGTGCCTCGCTACCCCTACTTTTTCACTGGGTGAGCACACCGCAAAATTGAACCCAAAGCTAAGCACTTCTCCCATTGCAAGACAAACCAATCTAGTTGGCCAAACTACCGGTAGTTCGAAGAGAATTATAAAGATATCAAATCATGCATATAAGAATTCAGTGAAGATTCAAATAATATTCATAGATAATCTAATCATAAATCCACAATTCATTGGATCTCGACAAACACACTGCAAAAGAAGATTACATCGGATAGATCTCCAAGAACATCGAGGAGAACATGGTATTGAGAATCAAAGAGAGAGAAGAAGCCATCTAGCTACTACCTATGGACCCATAGGTCTGAGGTAAACTACTCACGCTTCATCGAAAGGGCGATAGAGTTGATGTAGATGCCCTCCGTGATCGAATCCCCCTCCGACAGGATGCCGAAAAAGGCCCCAAGATGGGATCTCACGGGAACAGAAGGTTGCGGCGGTGAAAAAGTTTTTTCATGGATGCTTCTGGAGGTTTAGAAATATATGTGGATATATAGGAGGAAGAACTAGGCCCACAAGGTAGGGGGGCGCGCCCTCCACCCTTGTCACCGCCTCGTGGCTCTTCTGACTTGAACTCCAAGTCTCCTAGGTGTCTTGTGGTCCAAGAAAAATCATCGCGAAAGTTTTATTCCGTTTGGACTCCGTTTGATATTCCTTTTCTGCGAAGCTAAAAAACAAGGAAAACAGAAACTCGCACTAGCACTGGGCTCTAGGTTAATATGTTAGTCCCAAAAATAATATAAAATAGCATATTAATGCATATAAACATCTAAAATAGCATATTAATGCATATAAAACAATAAAAAATTATAGATATGTTGGAGACGTATCAAGCATCCCCAAGCTTAATTCCTCCTCGTCCTCGAGTAGGTAAATGATAAAAAACAGAATTTTTGATGTGGGATGCTACTTAACATATTTATCCATGTATTTTTCTTTATTGTGGCATGAATGTTCAGATCCATAAGATTCAAAACAAAACTTTAATATTGACATAAGAACAATAATACTTCAAGCATACTAACAAGGCAATTATGTCTTCTCAAAATAACATGGCCAAAAGCTATACCTACAAAATCATATAGTCTAGCTATGCTACATCTTCATCACACAAAATACTCAAATCATGCACAACCCCGATGACAAGTGATAACCCACAAGTATAGGGGATCATTTGTAGCCTTCTTCGATAAATAAGAGTGTCGAACCCAACGAGGAGCTAAAGGTAGAACAAATATTCCCTCAAGTTCTATCGACCACCGATACAACTCTACGCACGCTTGACGTTCGATAGGATAGGTTTGCAAGATAATAAAGAGCACGTAAATAAAATCTAGGGGCTGTTTAGATAAAGACACGACTAAGTTAGTTTTAGTAGAGAGCTTTTGTCAACAAGAAAGTTATTTGTCCCTAGGCAATCGATAACAAGTATCGGTAATCATTCTTGCAACTTTATATGAGGGAGAGGCATGAGATAACATACTTTCTCTACTTGGATCATATGCACTTATGATTGGAACTCTAGCAAGCATCCGCAACTATTAAAGATCATTAAGGTCGTGAAATCCAACCATGGCATTAAGTATCAAGTCCTCTTTATTCCCATACGTCATACACCACCTACTCGGGTTTAAGTTTCTGTCACTCTCGCAACCCACCGTAAGTGAACCATGAGCATATTGCAACACCCTACAGCGGGGGGCCCTCATGTTTGCACGAGAACGGAGGGCACCGTAGGACAGCACCATAAATAAAATATACAATCATACCAACCAAGATCACGATTAACCCATAGGACAAAACGGATCTACTCAAACATCATAGGATAACCATATATCATTGGGAAATAATATATGGAGTTGAGCACCATGTTTAAGTAGAGATTACAGCGGGGGGGAGAGGTGTTACACTGCTGCATAGAGGGGGAGAAAGTTGGTGTTGACGGTAGCAAGATTGTTGATGTAGATCGCCGTCTCGATCGTTGCCCCGGTGGCACTCGGGCGCCACCGGAAGCGAGGGGGAGAGAGCCCCCTCCTTCTTCTTCTTCCTTGGCCTCCCTCCTAGATGGGAGGAGAGTTCTCCCTCTGGTCCTTGGTCTCCATGGCCGCGGAGGGGCGGGAGCCCCTCCGAGATTGGATCTCCCTCTCCGTTCTCTTCTGTTTCGTGTTCCCCAGATCTGGCCGAAAACTGTTTCTTATATTCCCGGAGATCCGTAACTCTGATTGCGCTGAGATTTTAACACGATTTTTTCCGGATATAAGCTTCTTGGCGCCCGAAGTAGAGCTCCAACCGACGTACGAGGTGGGCACAACCCATCACCACGCGCCTGGCTCAGGGGTCGGATCCTGGTGGGTTGTGCCCACCATGGGACTCCTTTTGCGGTGATTCCAACTCCCCAAAATCACATATATTCCAAAATAATTCTCCATAAATTTTTATTGCATTTGGACTTAGTTTGATATGGATTTTCTGCGATACAAAAAACTTGCAAAAAACAGGAACTGGCACTGGGCACTGGATCAATAGGTTAGTCCAATGAATCATATAAAAAGTTGCCAAAAGTATGTAAAACTTGTATAATATTGGCAAGAAACAATCAAAAATTATAGATACGACGGAGACGTGTCAACAAGCCAAGCAATTGTTTCATACTTTTGGTTCTCTCAAACCTTTTCAACTTTCATGCAATACATGAGTGTGAGCCATGGACATAGCACTATAGGTGGAATAGAATATTGTGGTTGTGGAGAAGACAAAAGAAGAAGGAGATAGTCTCACATCAACTAGGCGTATCAACGGGCTATGGAGATGCCCATCAATAGATATCAATGTGAGTGAGTAGGGATTGTCCTGCAATGGATGCATTAGAGCTATAAGTGTATGAAAGCTCAAAAAGAAACTAAGTAGGTGTGCATCCAACTTGCTTGCTCACAAAGACCTAGGGCAATTTGAGGAATCCCATCATTGGAATATACAAGTGCTACCTCTTGAGCATGAGTTGGTTTTCCCTTGAAGAGGAAAGGGTGATGCAGCAAAGTAGTGTAAGTATTTCCCTCATTTTTTGAGAACCAAGGTATCAATCCAGTAGGAGATAACATGCAAGTCACCTAGTACCTGCACAAACAATCAAGAACCTTGCAACCAACACGATAAAGGGGTTGTCAATCCCTTCACGGTCACTTATGAAAGTGAGATCTAATAAAGATAATAGGATAAATATTTTTGGTATTTTTGTTGTATAGATTGGAAAGTAGAGATTGCAAAATAGTAGACGAGATGCGATAATAAAAAGATATGCAATATAATAAGGAAGAGACCTGGGGGCCATAGGTTTCACTAGTGGCTTCTCTCGTGATAGCATGTATTATGGTGGGTGAACAAATTACTGCCGAGCAATTGATAGAAGAGCGCATAGTTATGATAATATCTAGGCAATGATTATGAAATATAGGCATCACGTCCGTGTTAAGTAGACTGAAACAATTCTGCATCTACTACTATTACTCCACACATCGACCGTTATCCAGCATGCATCTAGAGTATTAAGTTCATAAGAATAGAGTAATGCTTTAGGCAAGATGACATGATGTAGAGGGATAAACTCAAGTAATATGATATAAACCCCATCTTTTATCCTCCATGGCAACAATACAATACGTGCCTTGCTGCCCCTACTGTCACTAGGAAAGGACACCGCAAGATTGAACCCAAAGCTAAGCACTTCTCCCATTGCAAGAAAGATCAATCTAGTAGGCCAAACTAAACCGATAATTTGAAGAGACTTGCAAAGATATCAAATCATGCATATAAGAATTTAGAGAAGAACCAAATATTGTTCATAGATAAACTTGATCATAAATCCACAATTTGTTGGATCTCGGCAAACACACCGCAAAAAGTATTACATCAAATAGATCTCCAAGAACATCGAGGAGAACTTTGTATTGAGAGCCAAAGAGAGAGAAGAAGCCATCTAGCTAATAACTATGGACCCGAAGGTCTGTGGTAAACTACTCACACATCATCGGAGAGGCTATGATGTTGATGTAGAAGCCCTCTATGATCGAATCCCCCTCCGGCAGATCGTTGGAAAAGGCCCAGATGGGATCTCACAGGTACAGAAGGTTGCAGCGGTGGAAAAGTGGTTGCGTGGCTCTCCTGGATGTTTTTAGGGTATAAGAGTATATATAGGTGAAAGAAGTACGTCGGTGGAGCTACGAGGGGCCCACAAGGGTGGGGGCACACCTACCCCCTGGGCGTGCCCTCTTGCCTCGTGGCCGCCTCGTGGCGTATCTGACTTCCACTCCAAGTCTCCTGGATTCCGTTTGTTCCAAGAAAGATCCTCGCGAAGGTTTCATTCCGTTTGATATTCCTTTTCCGCGGAACACTGAAATAGGCTAAAAAAATAGAAACTGACACTAGGCCTCCGATTAATAGGTTAGTCCCAAAAATAATATAAAAGTGCATATTAAAGCCCATTAAACATCCAAAACAGATAATATAATAGCATGGAACGATCAAAAATTATAGATACGTTGTAGACGTATCAGCATCCCCAAGCTTAATTCCTGCTCGTCCTCGAGTAGGTAAATGATAAAAACATAATTTTTTGATGTGGAATGCTTCCTAACATAATTTTCAATATAATTTTATTTATTGTGGCATGAATATTCAGATCCGAAAGATTCAAGACAAAAGTTTAATATTGACATAAAAATAATAATACTTCAAGCATACTAACCAAGCAATTATGTCTTCTCAAAATAACATAGCCAAAGAAAGCTCATCCCTACAAAATCATATAGTTTGGCCGTGCTTCATTTTCGTCACACAAAATGATCCCATCATGCACAACCCCGATGACAAGCCAAGCAATTGTTTTATACTTTAGTATTCTCAAACTTTTTCAACTTTCACGCAATACATGAGCGCGAGCCATGGACATAGCACTGTAGGTGGAACAGAATAAGATGATGGAGATTGTGGAGAAGACCAAAAAAGGAGAAAGTCTCACATCGATGTGGCTAATCAATTGGCTATGCAGATGCCCATCAATTGATGTCAATGCGAGGAGTAGGGATTGCTATGCAACGGATGCACTAGAGCTATAAATGTATGAAAGCTCAACAAAAAAACTAAGTGGGTGTGCATCCAACTTGCTTGCTCTGGAAGACCTAGGGCATTTTGAGGAAGCCCATTGTTGGAATATACAAGCCAAGTTCTATAATGAAAAATCCCACTAGTATATCAAAGTGACAAAATAAGAGACTCTCTATCATGAAGACCATGGTGCTACTTTGAAGCACAAGTGTGGAAAAAGGATAGTAACATTGTCCCTTCTCTCTTTTTCTTTCCTTTTTTAGGCCTTCTATTTTTTGGCCTTTCTCTCTTTTTTCTTATTTCCTCACACGGGACAATGCTCTAATAATGATGATCATCACACTTCTATTTATTTACAACTCAAAAATTACAACTCGATACTAGAACAAAATATGACTCTATATGAATGCCTCTGGTGGTGTACCGGGATGTGCAATGAATCAAGAGTGACATGTATGAAATAATTATGAACGGTCGCTTTTCCACAAATACGATGTCAACTACATGATCATGCAAAGCAGTATAGAAAATTATGAGCGGTGGATTTGCCACAAATACGATGTCAACTACATGATCATGCAAGGCAGTATGACAATGATGAAGCGTATCATAATAAATGGAACGGTGGAAAGTTGCATGGCAATATATCTCGGAATGGCTATGGAAATGTCATAATAGGTAGGTATGGTGGCTGTTTTGAGGAAGATATAAGGAGGCTTATGTGTGATAAAGCGTATCATATCACGGGGTTTGGATGCACCGGCGAAGTTTGCACCAACTCTCGAGGTGAGAATGGGCAATGCACGGTACCGAAGAGGCTAGCAATGATGGAAGGGTGAGAGTGTATAATCCATGGACTCAACATTAGTCATAAAGAACTCACATAATTATTGCAAAAATCTACAAGTCATCAAAACCAAGCACTACGTGCATGCTCCTAGGGGGGTAGATTGATAGGAAAAGACCATCGCTTGTCCCGGACTGCCACTCATACGGAGGACAATCAAAGAAACACCTCATGCTTCAAATTTGTTACACAATGGTTACCATACGTGCATGCTACGGGACTTGCAAACCTCAACACAAGTATTTCTCAAATTCACAAAGACTCAACTAGCATGATTCTAATATCACCATCTTCATATCTCGAAACAATCATCAAGTATCAAACTTCTCATAGTATTCAATGCACTCTATCTGAAAGTTTTTGTTATACCCATCTTGGATGCCTATCATATTAGGACTAATTTTATAGCCAAATCAAATTACCATGCTTTCCTAAAATACTATCAAAATAATATAAGTGAAGCATGATAGATCAATAATTTCTATAAAATAAAACCACCACCACCGTGCTCTAAGAAGATATAAGTGAAGCACTAGAGCAAAATCATCTAGCTCAAAAGATATAAGTGAAGCACATAGAGTATTCTAATAAATTCTGATTCATGTGTGTCTCTCCCAAAAGGTGTGTACAGCAAGGATGATTGTGGTAAACTAAAAAGCAAAGACTCAAATCATATAAGACGCTCCAAGCAAAACACATAACATGTGGTGAATAAAAATATAGCCTCAAGTAAAGTTACCGATAGACGAAGACGAAAGAGGGGATGCCTTCCGGGGCATCCCCAAGCTTAGGCTTTTGGTTGTCCTTGAATTTTACCTTGGGGTGCCTTGGGAATCCCCAAGCTTAGGTTCTTTCCACTCCTTGTTCCAAAATCCATCAAATCTTTATTCAAAAAACTTGAAAACTTCACAACACAAAACTTAACAGAAAATCTCATGAGCTCCGTTAGTATAAGAAAACAAACCACCACTTTAATGTACTATAATGAACTCATTATTTATTATATTGGTGTTAAACCTACTATATTCCAACTTCTCTATGGTTCATACCCCCCGATACTATCCATAGATTCATCAAAATAAGCAAACAACACACACAAAACAGAATTTGTCAAAAACAGAATAGTCTGTAGCAATCTGGATAGTTCGAATACTTCTGTAACTCCAAAAATTCTAAAACATTAGGACGGCCTAAATAATTTGTATTTTGATCTACTGCAGTTGGAATTGGTATTTTATCGATCTCTGGTAAAAAATGAAAATTATTTTCGTGAGCGCATACTTTCTGTTTTTATCAGCAAGATCAAACAACAATCACCCAAGAAGATCCTAAAGGCTTTACTTGGCACAAACACTAATTAAAACATAAAAACACAACCATAACAGATGCTAGATAAATTATTTATTACTAGACAAGAACAAAAAGTAAAGAACAAAAATAAAATTGGGTTGCCTCCCAACAAGCGCTATCGTTTAACGCCCCTAGCTAGGCAAATAGATTTCAATGATGCTCACATGAAAGACAAGAATTGAAGCACAAAGAGAGTATCATAAAACACGTGAAAAACACATCTAAGTCTAACATACTTCCTACGCATAGGCATCTTATAGGCAAACAAATTATAAAGGCAAGCAAAAACTAGCATATGCAAGGAAGCGGAAAGAAATAATAACAATCTCAACATAACGAGAGGTAATTTAGTAACATGAAATTTTATACAACCAAATTTCCTCTCTCATAATAATTACATGTAGGATTATAAGCAAATTCAACAATATAGCTATCACAAAACATATTCTTAACACGGTCCACATATATGCAAAGTTGACACTCTTCCAAAATAGTGGGATTAACATTAACTAAAGTCATGACCTCTCCAAACCCACTTTTATCAAAAATTGCATAAGATTTAACATTCTCCAACTACGTGGGATCTAAATTTGACACTCTTCCAAACCCACTTTCAATATTGCAACCATTATCATCAATCTTATATTCATCATGGGGTTTAAATAAATTTTCAAGATCATAAGAAGAATCACCTCAATCATGATCATTGCAACAAGTAGTGGACATAGCAAAAGTAGCATCCCCAAGCTTAGGGTTTTGCATATTATTAGCACAATTGGCATTCATAGTATTTATAATAACATCATTGCAATCATGCTTTTTATTCAAAGATCTACCACAAATCACTTCATAAAGCACTTCATCATAATTTTCAGATTCACGAATTTCAAGCAAAACCTCATAAAGATAATCTAATGCACTCAACTCACTAACAATAGGTTCATCATAATTGGATCTCTTAAAGAGATTAGCAAATGGATGACGATCCATAAACTCTTAGCAAGTGAAGATGCAAGCTAATAGAAGGCACATGGTAACACGAGCAAACAGAAGGGAGAACGGAAGAGGGCGAATAAAATGGCAAAGGTGAAGTGGGGGAGAGGAAAACGAGAGGCGAATGGCAAATAATGTAATGCGAGGGAGAAAAGTTTATGATGGGTACTTGGTATATCTTGACTTGAGCGTAGATCTCCCCGGCAACGGCGCCAGAAATCCTTCGTGCTACCTCTTGAGCATGCGTTGGTTTTCCCTTGAAGAGAAAAGGGTGACGCAGCAAAGTAGTGTAAGTATTTCCCTCAGTTTTTGAGAACCAAGGTATCAATCCAATAGTAGATGACACGCAAGTCAACTAATACCTGCACAAACAATCAAGAACCTCGCAACCAACGCGATAAAGGGGTTGTCAATCCCTTCACGGTCACTTACGAAAGTGAGATCTGGTAAAGATAATAGGATAAATATTTTTGGTATTTTTGTTGTATAGATTGGAAAGTAAAGATTGTAAAATAGTAAACGAGATGCAATATAATAAGGAAGAGACCCGAGGGCCATAGGTTTCACTAGTGGCTTCTCTCATGATAGCATGTATTACGGTGGGTGAACAAATTACTGCCAAGCAATTGATAGAACAGCGCATAGTTATGAGAATATCTAGGCAATGATTATGAAATATAGGCATCAAGTACGTGTTAAGTAGACCGAAACGATTCTGGATCTACTACTATTACTCCACACATCGACCGCTATCCAGCATGCATCTAGAGTATTAAGTTCAAAAGAATAGAGTAATGCTTTAGGCAAGATGACAACATGTAGAGGGATAAACTCAAGCAATATGATATAAACCCCATCTTTTTATCCTCGATGGCAACAATACAATACGTGTCTTGCTGCCCCTACCGTCACTAGAAAAGGACACCGCAAGATTGAACCCAAAGCTAAGCACTTCTCCCATTGCAAGAAAGATCAATCTAGTAGGCCAAACTAAACCGATAATTTGAAGAGACTCGCAAAGATATCAAATCATGCATATAAGAATTCAGAGAAGAACCAAATATTTTTCATAGATAAACTTGATCATAAATCCACAATTCATGGGATCTCGGCAAACACACCACGAAAAGTATTACATCAAATAGATCTCCAAGAACATCGAAGAGAACTTTGTATTGATAACCAAAGAGAGAGAAGAAGCCATCTAGCTAATAATAACTATGGACCCGAAGGTCTGTGGTAAACTACTCACACATCATCGAAGAGGCTATGGTGTTGATGTAGAAGCCCTCCGTGATCGAATCCCCCTCCGGTAGATCACCGGAAAAGGCCCCAGATGGGATCTCACGGGTACAGAAGGTTGCGGCGGTGGAAAATTGGTTCGTGGCTCTCCTTGATGTTTTTAGGGTATAAGAGTATATATAGGCGAAAGAAGTACGTCGGTGGAGCTACGAGGGGCCCATGAGGGTGGGGGCGCGCCTACCCCCCTGGGCGCGCCCTCCTGCCTCGTGGCCGCCTCGTTGCGTCTCTGACTTCCACTCCAAGTCTCCTGGATTGCGTTTGTTCCAAGAAAGATCCTCACGAAGGTTTCATTCCGTTTGGATTCCGTTTGATATTCCTTTTCTACGAAACACTGAAATAGGCCAAAAAACAGAATCTGGCACTGGGCCTCTGGTTAATAGGTTAGTCCCAAAAATAATATAAAAGTGCATATTAAAGCCCATTAAACATCCAAAACAGATAATATAATAGCATGGAACAATAAAAAATTATAGATACGTTGGAGACGTATCAACAAGCCAAGTTATATAATGAAAAACTCCCACTAGTATATGTAAGTGACAACATAGGAGACTCTCTATCATGAAGATCATGGTGCTACTTTGAAGCACAAGTGTGGAAAAAGGAAAGTAACATTGCCCCTTCTCTCTTTTCTCTCATTTTTTTGTGTGTGGGCTTCTTTGGCTTTTTTTGTAAAGTCCGGAGACTCATCCCAACTTGTGAGGGAATCATAGCTTCCATCATCCTTTCCTCACATGGGACAATGCTCTATAATGATGATCATCACACTTTTATTTACTTACAACTCAAGAATTACAACTCAATACTTAGAACAAAAATATGACTCTATATGAATGCCTCCGGCAGTGTACCGGGATGTGCAATGACTCATTGGTAACATGTATAAAAAATATGAATGGTGGCTTTGCCACAAATATTATGTCAACTACATGATCATGCAAAGCAATATGACAATGATGAAGTGTGTCATAATAAACGGAACGGTGGAAGTTGCCTGGCAATATATCTCGGAATGGCTATGGAAATGCCATAATAGGTAGGTACGGTGGCTGTTTTGAGGAAGGTATATGGTGGGTTTAATGCACCCGCGAAAGTTGTGCGGTACTAGAAATGCTAGCAATGGTGGAAGGGTGAGAGTGCGTATAATCCATGGATGCAACATTAGTTATAAAAAACTCACATACTTATTGCAAAAATCTATTAGTCCTCGAAACAAAGTACTATGGTCATGCTCCTAGGGGGATAGATTGGTAGGAAAATACCATCGCTCGTCCCCGACCACCACTCATAAAGAAGACAATCAATAAATAAATCATGCTCCGACTTCATCACATAACGGTTCACCATACGTGCATGCTACGGGAATCACAAACTTTAACACAAGTATTTCTACAATCCACAATTACTCACTGTCATGACTCTAATATCACCATCTTTATATGAATAAATCGTGCCCCGACTTCTCCTAGTATTCAATGCACTTTATATGAAAGTTTTTTTATATCCCTCTTGGATGGCTATCATATTAGGACTAAATTCATAGCCAAAGCAAATTACCATGTTGTTTAAAGAGACTCTCAAAATAATATAAGTGAAGCGTGAGAGTTCAATAATTTCTATAAAATAAAACCACCAATGTGCTCTAAAAAGATAGAAGTGAAGCACTAGAGCAAAATTTCCTAGCTCAAAAGATATAAGTGAAGCACATAGAGTATTCTAATAAATCATGATTCATGTGTGTCCCTCTCAAAAGGTGTGTACAACAAGGAGAATTGTAGAAAACTAAAAAGCAAAGACTCATATCATACAAGAGCTCCAAGAAACACACATATCATGTGGTGAATAAAAATATAGCCTCAAGTAAAGTTACTGATAGACGAAGACGAAAGAGGGGATGCCTTCCGGGGCATCCCCCAGCTTAGGCTCTTGGTTGTCCTTGAATATTACCTTGGGGTGCCTTGGAAATCCCCAAACGTAGGCTCTTGCCCCTCCTTATTCCATATTCCATCAAATCTTTACCCAAAACTTGAAAACTTCACAACACAAAACTCAACAACAAATCTCATGAGATCTGTTAGTATAAGAAAATAAAATCACCCCTTTTAGTACTGTTGTGAACTCATTCTTTATTTATATGTAATATCTACTGTATTCCAACTTCTCCATGGTTCATACCCCCCTGATACTACCCATAGATTCATCAAAATAAGCAAAGAAAACAGAATCTGTCAAAAAAAAGAATAGTCTATAGAAATCTGTAACTCTCGAATACTTCTGTAACTCCAAAAAAATTGAAAAATTAGGACAACCTGGGCAATTTGTATATTAATATTCTAAAAAAATAATCAGTATTTTATCATGCTTCTGTTAAAAATGAGAATTATTTCTTTGGGCGCAAAAGTTCCTGCTTTTCAGCAAGATCAAATCAACTATCACCGTAAGCCATCCCAAAGGTCTTACTTGGCACAAACACTAATTAAAACAGAGAAACACATCTAACCAGCGGCTAGGTGAATTATTTTTTGCAAAACAGGAAGGAAAAATATCGGGTTGTCTCCCAACAAGCGCTTTTCTTTAAAGCCTTTTAGCGAGGCATTGAGATTTCAATGGTGCTCACATGAAAGATAGCAATTGAAACACGAATAGAGCATCATGAAACATGTGAAAAACAAGTTTAAGTCTAACATACTTCCTATGCATAGGTATTTTATAAGCAAACAAATTATCATAGCAAGCAAAAACTACCATATGCAAGGAAGAAGAAATAAACAATAGCAATATCAACATAACATGAAATTTTCTACAACCATATTTGCCTCTCTCATAATAATTACATGTAGGATCATAATCAAATTCAACAATATAACTATCACGTAAAATATTCTCAACATGATCCACATGCATGCAAAGTTTACAGTCTTCCAAAATAGTGGGATCATCATAAAATAAAGTCATGACCTCTTCAAACCCACTTTTATCAAAAAATTCATAATATTGATCATCCTCCAAAGTAGTGGGATCGTTATTTCCTAATGTTGACACTCTTCCAAACCCACTTTCAATATTATTGCAAACATTATTATTAATATCATATTCATCATGAGGCTTAAACAAATTTTCAATATCATAAGAAACATTATCACCCCAATCATGATCATTGCAATAAGTAGTGGACATAGTAAAATTAGCATCCCTAAGCTTAGGGTTTTGCATATTATTAGCACAATTGACATGAATAGAATTTATAATAACATCATTGCAATTATGCTTTTCATTCAAGGAGCTATCGTGAATCACTTCATAAATTTCTTCTTTTAGCACTTCATCACAATTTTCAGATTCATGAATTTCAAGCAAAACTTCATATAAAGATAATCTAGTGCACTCAACTCACTAGCAATTAGTTCATAAAAATTGGATCTTTTAAAAATATTAGCAAGTGGATGAGGATCCACAAACTCTTTGCTTCTGATTTTCAATAAACACACAATTATACCAAGCAAACGAGCAATCAAACCAAGTAAGACATAAGGGAAAACTAAAAGACGAACGGAAGAAGGGAGAATAAAAAGGCAAATCTTTTTGTATTTTTTTGAAAATCATTTTAGAAGTGGGGGAGAGGAAAATGAGAGGCAAATGACGAATAATGTAATGCAAGAGAGGAAAGTTTATGATGTGTACTTGGTGGGCTTGACTTGGCGTAGATCTCCCCGGCAACGACGCCAGAAATTCTTCCTGCTAATTATTGAGCTTGCGTTGGTTTTTCCCTTAAAGAGGAAAGGGTGATGCAGGACAATAGAGATAAGTATTTCCCTCAGTTAAGAACGAAGGTATCAATCCAGTAGGAGAAGAACGCACAAATCACCAATACCTGCACAAACAATCAAACACTTGCACCCAACGTGATAAAGGGGTTGTCAATCCCTTCACGGTCACTTGCAAAGGTGAGATCTGACAGAGATACATAAATAAAACTAAACAAAAGATAAAATATTTTTGGGTTTTTTGGTTTATAGATCTGAAAGTAAAAGATTACAGAATTGTAGATTGGAAACTAATGTGATGGAAAATAGACCCTGGTGCCATAGGTTTCACTAGAGGCTTCTCTCATGAAGGCAAATAATAGGGTGGATGAACAAATTACTGTCGAGCAATTGATAAAAAAGCGCAAAGTTAGGACGATATCCAAGGCAATGATTATGTAATATAGGCATCATGTCCGTGTCAGGTAGTCCGACTCCTTCCTGCATCTACTACTATTACTCCACACATCGACCGACTCCTGCCTGCATCTAGAGTATTAAGTTCATGAAGAACAGAGTAACGCTTTAAGTAAGATGACATGATGTAGAGGAATAAACTCAGGCAATATGATGTAAACCCCATTTTTATCCTCGATGGCAACAATACAATATGTGCCTCGCTACCCGTACTTTGTCACTGGGTGAGGACACCGCAAGATTGAACCCAAAAGTAAGCACTTCTCCCATTGCAAGAAAAACCAATCTAGTTGGCCAAACTAAATGATAGTTCGAAGAGAATTACAAAGATATGAAATCATGCATATAAGAATTCAGATAAGATTCAAATAATACTCATAGATAATCTAATCATAAATCCACAATTCATCGGTTCTCGACAAACACACCGCAAAAGAAGATTACATCGGATAGATCTCCAAGAACATCGAGGAGAACATGGTATTGAGAATCAAAGAGAGAGAAGAAGCCATCTAGCTACTAGCTATGGACCCGTAGATCTGAGTTAAACTACTCACGCTTCATCGGAAGGGCAATAGAGTTGATGCAGATGCCCTCCGTGATCGAATCCCCCTCCGGCTGGATGCCAAAAAAGGCCCCAAGATGGGATCTCACAGGAACAGAAGGTTGCGGCGGTGGAAAAGTGTTTTCGTGGGTGCTTCTGGAGGTTCGGGAATATATGTGAATATACAGGAGGAAGAACTAGGTCAGGAGGTCACCGAGGGGCCCACAAGGTAGGGCCCCCACTAGGGCATGCCCTCCACCCTTGTCACCGCCTCGTGGCTCTTCTGACTTGAACTCCAAGTCTCTTGGGTGTCTTTTGGTCCAAGAAAAATCATCGCGAAAGTTTTACTCCATTTGATATTCCTTTTCTGTGAAGCTAAAAAAAGGAAAAAACAGAAATTGGCATTGGGCTCTAGGTTAATAGGTTAGTCCCAAAAATAGTATAAAATAGCATATTAATGCATATAAACATCTAAAACAGATAATATAATAGCATGGAACAATCAAAAATTATAGATACGTTGGAGACGTATTAGTGGTCTCTATGGAGAGCTGGCATCACGTCCTATCGAGTGCGGTGGCCGGGCCTGGGGTGGCCGGAGTCGACGGCGGCGAGCTCGTCAGCGGGCGCCGGAGTTCGAGTGCTCTTAGGTTAACTGTTGCGTTGTGCAAACGAGCAGAGTAATGACGTGGCGATGCACTACGGAGCATTGTGAACACCACGGACACACGCATGGGACCATTTGGTCATCGGAGTCACGCCGGCGACAAGCTTGGGCGGTGGCATGTTTCAGTCATCCTGGAATCAGTGGCTAGAGGGCACAATCGACGTGGGGAAGAGGGGGGTTCGGTCTGTGAGCTCACAGTGGTTGCAACATGCGTCTCAGCGGGCTCAGGGAAGGTCAGACGACTTCGAGGCGTTGTCGACGTTCTCGGAGGCCGGGGGTTGAAGATGATGGCGGTGACGGTGTTCCAGGGCACCTGCTCTATGTGACTCGGTGGAGAGGACGAGGACGTCATCGTGGAGCTCAAGGACATGTCGAGGGGCATATGGGAGGCCGGTGGCTATGCGGGCGGTGAACGGCGGCGACAGGCTCCACTCTGGTTGCCCTGTTCTTGCGTGATAAAGACAAGGAGGAGGAGATGAGGACGAGGGGGAGGCCAGGGGGTTTGCGTGGTGGCTTATCCATCTCAGGGTGTCAGTAGAAGTAGGAGGTGGCCGTGGCGCGTGCCGGCGTGCGGTGACCAGACGTTGTCATCCTCCTGGCAGAGAAGGAAGACGACAGGGGAGGAGAAGGTGGGATGGGCCGGCTTCTATGGTAGCAAGCCAGGTAAGGTTTCTCTCCTTTTTTCCATTTACTAATTTCCTTTTCTGTTTCTATTTTTTGTAGTTTGTTTTTTATTTAGTTTTAATACCAGATCAATTTATAAAATTCTAAAATTTCGCATGTGGATCAAATGGACAGAACCAAAGTCACAAATGGAGTTTCAAGATCATTGGATCCATATTATATTTGTTATAAATATGAGTCCAATTCAAATAGTTATTGATTTAATTAAAGGGCCCAAAACAAATATTGGCAGACCTCCAAAAATATAGGTTTGAAATTTGTTCTTCCAATATTTTTGAAAGTTTAGCAGGAACATTTTCCTGGGCTTATTTGAAGAGATTTTTAATGTGGGTCATTGTAGAGAATGATTACTGAGGGTTTCAACTAACGTCAATTCAACTTTCATAAATTATGATGACATGATGAAATGCAATGACAAGCAAGGCTAATGCTAGGGTGTGGCAATATCCCTCTAGGGCTCCCTGCACTTCGATGAGTGGGCTACCGGACATGGGGAAGACATGTCGTGAAGATCCGTTGAGGCCGGTCGTAGATAAGTTTTAGCGTAGCCCGGTATAGTTTAGTTAAAATATGCCCAAGATGCAAATGTTTTTGTTTGATTTGAATGAAAATCATCTAGTTTGTTTAAAGCAGATTTAAAATGTATGTGAATAACTTTGGATGGCAGCCTCCCGAATCCATGTCTGTGAACTGGTCCCTCTGTTGACGGACGGATGCGATGTCTGATTTGTGAGCCAACGTTAGAGATGCCCATATTTTCCACTAGACGGATATTGTCCGGGATCGCCGGGTGATCTATACATGCGGCGGCATATGTGCAATGATGGATTGGACAGCGTGTTTACTCAGGCAGTTCCAAATCAGCTTCATGTCTGATAAACAGAAAGCAAATACCAGAAAGCAAAATGTTGTTCTGGTGCGAGGACAGCGCGTTACTTCGCCAATGCTGCCGGAAATTCGTACGGGCACGTAAGTGCGGGTGCAGTCATCTATCAAGCCATGTCACCCACTCGATTTGCCTCGTGATTCGTGAAGTAGTTGAATCCCGCACGAGGGCACAGTAAAAAAGAAAATCCCTCAAGATGCTTTAAGTTTCAACGATGAAACTTACAACTTTTGCATCTAAAATTGCCAAGTTTCAACAAGTTTCTGAGACATAATTTTAAGCATTTTTTTATCGGTCATAGTGTAACACCCCGGCCATACCACTGTTTCCTGACCGTTATGCCTAGCGGGATCTAGACTGGCCCCACAGACCAACATTAGTCTTTCGTGTGCACTTTATTCTCACTTATGCACACCCGGAACCAACTTTTCGGCTGGTCACCCATCCTAAAATTACTGCAAGCCAAGCACGCTTAACTTTGGAGTTCCTTTCAAATGAGCTTCCTAAAAAGAAGGAATTCCTTATGAGTAGTCTATCATTCGTGTTAAGCTAGTCTCTCACATACACGCCCACTCAAAGGAACCGATGTTCTCATCGGCCCATCAAGAACGTTCCCTGGCACACACATGCGCGCCCAGTCTTGCACATGTGCCATAACGGGCCACGCATGTCATGCACCACATGTCCGCGCACCTTACCCGCTCATGCTAATGTAACCACGAGGGTCGGCTCTGATACCAATTATGACGCCCATAGTCATCGGCTCCCGACCATTACACCTAGCGGGATCTAGACTAGCCCCACAGACCAACACTAGTGTTTCCTGCGTACTTTGTGTTGACTCGTTCACACCCGGGACCAACATCCCAGCCGGTCACCCATCTTAGAATTACTCAAAGCCAAGGACGCTTAACTTTGAAGTTCTTTTCGAATGAGCTTCCGAAAAAGAAGGAATTCCTTGTTGATATGAGTAGTCTATCATTCTTATTAAGTCAGGCTCTCACACGTGGACACAACATAATTAATTTTTATCGGTGCTTGTACTAAGTTTCAACATCGAAACTTAACATATTTTTAAAAGTCATCAAAATATATTCAAAATGGATCTTATTTCAATGCAATAGTCAAAAGAAACATGAATATGAAAATAGAAATTAATTTAAAATTTTCATTTCAAATACATAGAACTTTGAAAATCGGAAGCCAAAATAATAAGACAGCACCGGGGACCTGAGTCTCCCCGCACTTGTGTGCCACAAATCCTCGTCCCCAACGATGCCCTTGTCTCCGAGGGGCAGTACTCCAGCGTGGGTGTGGGGACGCATGCATGCATGTGTGACTCGTATAGATCCACACACCGACAGTGGAAAACCGATCAACTTCATGACACCAAATAACAGAAAGCAAAACGTTGTCATGGCAGCCTAGACTACATAAAACGCTGCCATGGCACACATTTGGAAACACTGCCATGACACCAAAACGAGTTGTGCTCGTTTATTTCAACACCCCCCTTAAGCCAGCAACATCTCTCTTACTTTATTTTGACGACATGGATATTCTCGTGGAGTAGTTGTAGACAAACACTCCCAAGAGCCTTGGTGAAGATGCCGCGAGTTTTCGTGGTTGTGCTCCACATCGCGAAGGGTGTTGTACAGAGATGGTTCCGGTGACTGGTCGATGTTAGTGAACCATTTGTCCACCTATCATGACCGTGCACTCCATATGCAGCGACCCCCAGCGGATTGCTCCCACGTCGGCAATGATGTATGCAATGACTCCCAATGGAAGGATCCCCCTCGAGAGGTGGTAGGAGTCGAGCGCCTCATATGTTGCATGATCGGTGGTGGAGATAGAGGGCCAGCCCCCTCCCTTGCCCCCAAACATTAAATTAGGTCTAATATGCATCTGAATAGACGATTATTTGCTGCTAAAATAGTGTAATATAGTGGGTTGGCCCTCCCCAACAAGGATTAATGGCCCCCTCATTCATTTTTCCTCGCTCCTCCACTGTGTATGATTCAATGAGTCGAGGTTGTGCAATTATGGATTGGATAAGGCGTTCAATCATCTGTTTGGGCAGGTCTAAATCAGCACACACCTGACTAATGTACATGTAGTGCTACTGTGTATGATGGCTAATGTTTGTGTTCTATTATGTTGTATTGATCTGACCCTCATATGAGATATATATAGGTTAATAATGTGAGGGAGTGAGACTTGGAGTACAAGACAAGTCGTACATAGTACATACATATTATATCACTATCTTAAACACGTTGAACATCCCCCCTCGGTCATAGTGGGAGCGAAGCGGATGATTGTGATTGAATTTGAAGTCTTGAGCTTCTATCGTCTTCTCCATCGCGCGCATCTAGGGTGGTGAGTACTTATCCTTCTAGGGCCTTCCTTGTATCTCCTCTATTCCCTCCCACAGTCACAATAGTAGCGGCGTGGACTATAGTGATGATGTGGACTCTGTTGACTGGAGTTATTATCAGTGAGTAGTTGTAGACATAGCCATGCATGTCGATGTCGAGGTAGCCGAACATTATGATGTAGCCATGGTTAAGGTAGTCACGGTCAATGGTGTAGACTGAAGGAAATATGCCCTGGAGGCAATAATAAAGTTGTTATTATATTTCCTTATATCATGATAAATGTTTATTATTTATGCTAGAATTGTATTAACCGGAAACTTAGTACATGTGTGAATACATAGACAAATAGATGTCCCTAGTATGCCTCTACTTGACTAGCTCGTTAATCAAAGATGATTAAGTTTCCTAGCCATAGACATGTGTTGTCATTTGATGAATGGGATCACATCATTAGAGAATGATGTGATGGACTAGACCCATCCGTTAGCATAGCACTATGATCGTTTAGTTTATTGCTATTGCTTTCTTCATGACTTACACATGTTCCTATGACTATGAGATTATGCAAGTCCCGAATATCGGAGGAACACTTAGTGTGCTATCAAACGTCACAACGTAACTGGGTGACGATAAAGATGCTCTACAGGTGTCTCTAATGGTATTTTTTGAGTTGGCATAGATCGAGATTAGGATTTGTTACTTCGTGTATCGGAGAGGTATCTCTGGGCCCTCTCGGTAATGCACATAACTATGAGCCTTGCAAGAAGTGTGACTAATGAGTTAGTCATGGGATGATGCATTACGTAACGAGTAAAGAGACTAGCCGGTAACGAGATTGAACTAGGTATGATGATACAGATGATCGAATCTCGGGCAAGTAACATACCGATGGCAAAGGGAACAACGTATGTTGTTGTGCAGTTTGACCGATAAAGATCTTCGTAGAATATGTAGGAACCAATATGAGCATCCAGGTTCTGTTATTGGTTATTGACCGGAGATGTGTCTCGGTCATGTCTATATAGTTCTCGAACCCGTAGGGTCCGCACGCTTAACGTTCGATGACGATATGTATTATGAGTTATGTGATTTGATGTACCAAAGGTTGTTCAGAGTCCCGGATGAGATCATGGACAAGACGAGGAGTCTCGAAATGGTCGAGACATAAATATTGATATATTGGAAGGTTATATTTGGACACCGGAATGGTTCCGAAGTGTATCGGGTATTTTCCGGAGAACTGGGAGGTTACCGAAACCCCCGGGGGATTAATGGGTCACAATGGGCCTTAGTGGAGAAGGGAGAGGGCCGGCCAGAGGTGGCGCGCCCCCTCCCCCACCTTGCCCAGTCTGAATTGGACAAGGGGAAGGGGGGTGCCCCCCTCCTTCCTTCTCTTCTCTCCTCTTTCCCTTCTTCTCCTTCTTGGACTAGGAAAGGGGGAAACCTACTCCTACTAGGAGTAGGATTCCTCCCCCCTTGGCGCGCCCCTTGTGGCCGGCCGGCCTCCTCCTCCCCTCCTTTATATATGGGGGAGGGGGCACACAATAGACACACAAGTTGATCTTTAGCCGTGTGCGGTGCCCCCCTCCACAGTTTTCCACCTCGGCCATATTGCCGTAGTGCTTAGGTGAAGCCCTGCGTCTGTAACTTCATCATCACCATCAACACGCCATTGTGCTGACGCAACTCACCCTCGGCCTCAACTGGATCAAGAGTACGAGGAACGTCACCGAGCTGAATGTGTGCAGATCACGAAGGTGTCGTGCGTTTGGTACTTGATCGGTTGGATCGCGAAGACATTCGACTACATCAACCGCATTACTAAACACTTCCGCTCTCGGTCTACAAGGGTACGTAGACACAATCTCCCGTCTTGTTGCTATGCATCTTCTAGATAGATCTTGCGTGATTGTAGGATTTTTTTGAAATACTGCGCTACCCAACAGTGGCATATGAGCCAGGTTTATGCATAGATGTTATATGCACGAGTAGAACATAAAGAGTTGTGGGCGATAAAAGTCATACTCTTACCAGCATGTCATACTTTGATTCGGTGGTATTGTTGGTTGAAGCAGCCCAGACTGACATTACATGACCGCTTCATGAGACTGGTTCCACCGACGTGCTTCGCACACAGGTGGCTAGTGGGCGTCTGTTTCTCTAACTTTAGTTGAATTGAGTGTGACTACGCCCGATCCTTGTTGAAGGTTAAAACAACACACTTGACGAAAAATCGTTGTGGTTTTGATGCGTAGGTAAGAACGGTTCTTGCTAAGCTCGTGGCAACCACGTAAAACTTGCAACAACAAAGTAGAGGACATCTAACTTGTTTTTGCAGGGCATGTTGTGATGTGATATGGTCAAGACGTGATTATATAAATTATTGTATGTGTTGGGGAACATAGTATTTCAAAAAAAATTCCTACGATCATGCAAGATCTATCTAGGACATGCATAGCAAAGACAGAGGGAGAGTGTGTCTACGTACCCTCGTAGACCGAAAGCGGAAGCGTTTAGTAACGTGGTTGATGTAGTCGAACGTCTTCGCGATCCAACCGATCAAGTACCGTACGCACGGCACCTCTGCGATCTGCACACGTTCAGCTCGGTGACGTCCCTCGTACTCTTGATCCAGCTGAAGCCGAGGGTGAGTTCCGTCAGCACGACGGCGTGTTGACGGTGATGATGAAGTTACTGACGCAGGGCTTCGCCTAAGCACTACGACAATATGACCGAGGTGGAAAACCGTCGAGGGGGGCACCGCACACGGTTAAAGATCAACTTGTGTGTCTATGGGGTGCCCCCCTCCCCCGTATATAAAGGAGGGGAGGAGGAGGAGGAGGGTCGGCCTCAAGGGGCGCGCCCAAGGGGGGATTCCTACTCCTACTAGGAGTAGGTTTCCCCCTTTCCTAGTCCATGTAGGAGAAGAAGGAAGGAGAGGAGAGGGAGAAGGAAAGAGGGGGGCACCGACCCCTCCCTACTCCAATTCGGACCAGCTCATGGGGGGCACGCGGCCTCCCCTTTTGGCCCTTCTCTCCTTTCTACTAAGGCCCATGAAGGCCCAGTACTTCCCCCGGCGAATTCCCGTAACTCTCCGGTACTCCGAAAAATACCCGAAGCACTCAGAACCTTTCCGATGTCCGAATATAACCTTCCAATATATCGATATTTACGTCTCGACCATTTTGAGACTCCTCGTCATGTCCGAGATCTCATCCAGGACTCCGAACAAACTTCGGTCATGAAATCACATAACTCATAATACAAATCGTGATCGAACGTTAAGCGTGCGGACCCTACGGGTCCGAGAACTATGTAGACATGACCGAGACATATCTCCGGTCAATAACCAATATCGAAACCTAGATGCTCATATTGGCTCCTACATATTCTATGAAGATCTTTATCGATCAAACCGCACAACAACATATGTTGTTCCCTTTGTCATCGGTATGTTACTTGCCCGAGATTCGATCGTCGGTATCATCATACCAAGTTCAATCTCGTTACTAGCAAGTCTCTTTACTCATTCCATAATACAACAACCCGCAACTAACTCATTAGTCACATTGCTTGCAAGGCTTATAGTGATGTGCATTACCGAGAGGGCCCAGAGATACCTCTCCGATACACGGAGTGACAAATCCTAATCTCGGTCTATGCCAACTCAACAAACACCATCAGAGACACCTGTAGAGCATCTTTATAATCACATAGTTATGTTGTGACATTTGATAGCACACTAAGTGTTCCTTCGGTATTCGGGAGTTGCATAATCTCATAGTTATAGGAACATGTATAAGTCATGAAGAAAGCAATAGCAATAAAATAAACGATCATAGTGCTAAGCTAACGGATGGGTCTTGTCCATCACATCATTCTCTAATGATGTGATCCCGTTCTTCAAATGACAACACATGTCTATGGTCAGGAAACATAAGCATCTTTGATTAACGAGCTAGTCAAGTAGAGGCATACTAGGTACACTTTGTTTGTCTATGTATTCACACATGTACTAAGTTTCCGGTTAATACAATTCTAGAATGAATAATAAACATTTATCATGATATAAGGAAATATAAATAACAACTTTATTATTGCCTCTAGGGCATATTTCCTTCAGTATGAGATGATCATGTTTTGTAACACAGTTATTGACAACTGGCAGGAGCCATATGGTTGTCGCTTTATTGTATGAAACGCAATCGCTATGTAATTGCTTTACTTTATCACTAAGTGGTAGCAATAGTCGTAGAAGAAATAGTTGGCGAGACAACAACAATGCTACGATGGATATCAAGGTGTCAAGCCGGTGACGATGGTGATCATGACGGTGCTTTGGAGTTGGAGATCAAAGGCACAAGATGATGATGGCCATATCATATCACTTATATTGATTGCATGTGATGTTTATCCTTTATGGATCTTATTTTGCTTAGTACGGCGGTAGCATTATAAGATGATATCTCACTAAATTTGAAGGTATAAGTGTTCTCCCTGAGTATGCATCGTTGCTACAGTTCGTCGTGCCGAGACACCACGTGATGATCGGGTGTGATAAGCTCTACATTCACATACAACGAGTGCAAGACAGTTTTGCGCAAGCAGAATACTCGGGTTAAACTTGACGAGCCTAGCATATGCAGATATGGCCTCGGAACACTGAGACCGAAAGGTCGAGCGTGAATCATATAGTAGATATGATCAACATAGTGATGTTCACCATTGAAAACTACTCCCTCTCACATGATGATCTGATATGGTTTAGTTGATATGGATCACGTGATCACTTAGATGATTAGAGGGATATCTATTTAAGTGGGAGTTCTTAAAGTAATATGATTAATTGAACTTTAATTTATCATGACTTAGTACCTGATAGTATTTTGCATGTATATGTCGTTGTAGATAAATGACGCGTGCTACTGTTCCTTTGAATTTTAATGTGTTCCTAGAGAAAGCTAAGTTGAAAGATGATGGTAGCAACTACACTGACTGGGTCCATAACTTGAGGATTATCCTCATTGCTCCACAGAAGAATTACGTCCTAGAAGCACCGCTAGGTGCAAAGCCCGCTGCAGGAGCAACACCAGATGTTATGAACGTCTGGCAAAGCAAAGCTGATGACTACTCGATAGTTCAGTGTGCCATGCTTTACGACTTAGAATCGGGACTTCAATGATGTTTTGAACGTCATGGAGCATATGAGATGTTCCAGGAGTTGAAGTTAATATTTCAAGCAAATGCCCAAATTGAGAGATATGAAGTCTCCAATAAGTTCTATAGCTGCAAGATGGAGGAGAATAGTTCTGTCAGTGAACATATACTCAGAATGTCTGGGTACCACGACCACTTGACTCAACTGGGAGTTAATCTTCCTGTTGATAGTGTCATTGACAGAGTTCTTCAATCACTGCCACCAAGCTACAAAAGCTTCGTGATGAACTATAATATGCAAGGGATGGATGAGACAATTCCCGAGCTCTTCGCAATGCTAAAGGCTACGGAGGTAGAAATCAAGAAGGAGCATCAAGTGTTGATGGTCAACAAGACCACTAGTTTCAAGAAGAAGGGCAAAGGGAAGAAGGGGAACTTCAAGAAGAACGGCAAGCAAGTTATTGCTCAAGTGAAGAAGTCCAAGTCTGGACCTAAGCCTGAGACTGAGTGCTTCTATAGTAAAGGGACTGGCCATTGGAAGCAGAACTGCGCCAAGTATTTGGCGGATAAGAAGGATGGTAAAGTGAAAGGTATATTTGATATACATGTTATTGATGTGTACCTTACTAATGCTCGTAGTAGCGCCTGGGTATTTGATGTTGGTTCTGTTGCTCATATTTGCAACTCGAAATAGGGGCTACGGATTAAGCGAAGATTGGCTAAGGACGAGGTGGCAATGCGCGTGGTGATTGCGGTCGGCACGCTACCTCTACATCTACCTTTGGGATTAGTATTAGACCTGAATGATTGTTATTTGGTGCCAGCGTTAAGCATGAACATTATATCTAGATCTTGTTTGATGCGAGGCGGTTATTCATTTAAATCAGAGAATAATGGATGTTCTATTTATCTGAGTAATATCATTTATGGTCATGCATCCTTGATGAGTGGTCTATTTTTATTGAATCTCGATAGTAGTGATACACATATTCATAGTATTGAAGCCAAAAGATATAAGTTTAATAATGATAGTGCAACTTATTTGTGGCACTACCGTTTAGGTCATATTGGTGTAAAGCGCATGAAGAAACTCCACGCTGATGGGATTTTGGAATCACTTGATTATGAATCACTTGATGCTTGAGAACCATGCCTCATGGGCAAGATGACTAAGACTCCATTCTCCGGAACAATGGAGCGAGCAACAGACTTGCTAGAAATAATAGATACTGATGTATGCGGTCCGATGAGTGTTGATGCTCGTGGCGGGTATCATTATTTTCTGACCTTCATAGATGATTTAAGCAGATATGGGTATATCTACTTGATGAAACATAAGTGTGAAACATTTGAAAAGTTCAAAGAATTTTAGAGTGAAGTGGAAAATCATCGTAACAAGAAAATTAAGTTTCTACGATCTGATCGTGGAGGTGAATATTTGAGTTATGAGTTTGGTCTTCATTTGAAACAATGCGGAATAGTTTCGCAACTCACACCACCTGGAACACCACAACATAATGGTGTGTCCGAACGTCGTAACCGCACTTTATTAGATATGGTGCGATCTATGATGTCTCTTACTGATTTACCGCTATCGTTTTGGGGTTATGCTTTAGAGACGGCTGCATTCACGTTAAATAGGGCACCATCAAAATCTGTTGAGACGACACCGTATGAACTGTGGTTTGGCAAGAAACCCAAGTGCTGTTTCTTAAAGTTTGGAGTTGCGATGCTTATGTGAAAAAGCTTCAACCTGATAAGCTCGAACCCAAGTCAGAGAAATGTATCTTCATAGGATACCCAAAAGAGACTGTTGGGTACACCTTCTATCACAGATCCGAAGGCAAGATATTCGTTGCTAAGAATGGATCCTTTCTAGAGAAGGAGTTTCTCTCGAAAGAAGTGAGTGGGAGAAAAGTAGAACTTAATGAGGTAATTGTACCTTCTCCCTTATTGGAAAGTAGTTCATCATAGAAATCAGTTCCAGTGATTCCTACACCAATTAGTGAGGAAGCTAATGATGATGATCATGAAACTTCTGATCAAGTTACTACCAAACCTCGTAGGTCAACCAGAGTAAGATCCGCACCAGAGTGGTACGGTAATCCTGTTTTGGAAGTCATGTTACTTGACCATGACGAACCTACGAACTATGAGGAAGCGATGATGAGCCCAGATTCCGCAAATGGTTTGACGCCATGGAATCTGAGATGGGATCTATGTATGATAACAAAGTGTGGACTTTGGTTGACTTGCCCGGTGATCGGCAAGACATAGAGAATAAATGGATCTTCAAGAAGAAGACTGACGCTAACGGTAATGTTACTGTCTACAAAGCTCGACTTGTTGCGAAAGGTTTTCGACAAGTTCAAGGAGTTGACTACGATGAGACCTTCTCACCCGTAGCGATGCTTAAGTCCGTCTGAATCATGTTAGCAATTGCCACATTTTATAATTATGAAATTTGGCAAATGGATGTCAAAACTGCATTCCTTAATGGATATCTTAAAGTAGAGTTGTATATGATGCAACCGGAAGGTTTTGTCGATCCAAAAGGTGCTAACAAAGTGTGCAAGCTCCAGCGATCCATTTATGGACTGGTGCAAACATCTCGGAGTTGGAATATATGTTTTGATAGTGTGATCAAAGCATATGGTTTTATACAGACTTTTGGAAAAGCCTGTATTTACAAGAAAGTGAGTGGGAGCTCTGTAACATTTCTGATATGATATGTGGATGACATATTGTTGATCAGAAATGATACTGAATTTCTGAATAGCATAAAAGGATACTTGAATAAGAATTTTCCAATGAAAGACCTCGGTGAAGCTGCTTATATATTGGGCGTCAAGATCTATAGAGATAGATGAAGACGCTTAATTGGACTTTCACAAAGCACATACCTTGATAAAGTTTTTAAGAAGTTCAAAATGAATCAAGCAAAGAAAGGGTTCTTGCCTGTGTTACAAGGTGTGAAGTTGAGTCAAACTCAATGCTCGACCACTGCAGAAGATAGAGAGAAAATGAAAGTCATTCCCTATGCCTCAGCCATAGGTTCTATCATGTATGCAATGATGTGTACCAGACCTGATGTGTGCCTTACTATTAGTTTAGCAGGAAGGTACGAAAGTAATCTAGGAGTGGATCACTAGACAACGGTCAAGAACATCCTAAAATGCCTGAAAAGGACTAAGGATATGTTTCTCGTTTATGGAGGTGACAAAGAGCTTGTCGTAAACGGTTACATCGATGCAAACTTTGACAATGATCCGGATGACTCTAAGTCACAAACCGGATACGTATTTTTATTGAATGGTGGAGCTGTCGGTTGGTGCAGTTCTAAGCAGAGCGTCGTGGCGGGATCTATGTGTGAAGCGGAATACATAGCTGCTTTGGAAGCAGCAAATGAAGGAGTTCATATCCGATCTAGGTGTAATACCTAGTGCATCGGGTCCAATGAAAATCTTTTGTGACAATACTGGTGCAATTGCCTTGGCAAAGGAATCAAAATTTCACAAGAGAACCAAGCACAACAAGAGACGCTTCAATTCCATCCGCGATCAAGTGAAGGAGGGAGACATAGAGATTTGCAAGATACATACGGATCTGAATGTTGCAGACACGTTGACTAAGCCTCTCTCACGAGCAAAACATGATCAACACCAAGACTCCATGGGTGTTAGAATCATTACTGTGTAATCTAGATTATTGACTCTAGTGCAAGTGGGAGATTGAAGGAAATATGCCCTAGAGGCAATAATAAATTTGTTATTTATATTTCCTTATATCATGATAAATGTTTATTATTTATGCTAGAATTGTATTAACTGGAAACTTAGTACATGTGTGAATATATAGACAAACAGAGTGTCCTTAGTATGCCTCTACTTGAATAGTTCGTTAATCAAAGATGGTTAAGTTTCTTAGCCATAGCCATGTGTTGTCATTTGATGAATGGGATCACATCATTAGAGAATGATGTGATGGACTAAACCCATCCGTTAGCTTAGCACTATGATCATTTAGTTTATTGCTATTACTTTCTTCATGACTTATACATGTTCCTATGACTATGAGATTATGCAACTCCCGTATACCGGAGGAACAATTAGTGTGCTGTCAAACGTCACAATGTAACTGAGTGACTATAAATATGCTCTACAGGTGTCTCCGATGGTATTTGTTGAGTTGGCATAGATCGAGATTAGGATTTGTCACTCCGTGTATCGAAGAGGTATCTCTGGGCCCTCTCGCTAATGCACATCACTATGAGCCTTGCAAGCAGTGTGACTAATGAGTTAGTCACTGGATGATGCATTACGGAACGAGTAAAGAGACTCACCGGTAACGAGATTGAACTAGGTATGATGATACCGACGATCGAATCTCGGACAAGTAACATACCGATGACAAAGGGAACAACGTATGTTGTTGTGCGGTTTGACTGATAAAGATCTTCATAGAATATGTAGGAACAAATATGAGCATCCAGGTTCCGCTATTGGTTATTGACCGGAGATGTGTCTCGGTCATGTCTACATAGTTCTCGAACCCGTAGGGTCCGCACGCTTAACGTTCGATGATGATATGTATTATGGGTTATGAGATTTGATGTATCTAAGGTTGTTCGGAGTCCCAGATGAGATCACGGACATGATGAGGAGTCTTGAAATGATCGAGACATAAAGATTGATATATTTGAAGGTTATATTCGGACACCGGAATGGTTCCGAACTGTATCGGGTATTTTCCGGAGAACCAGGAGGTTACCGGAACCCCCGGGGGATTAATGGGCCACAATGGGCCTTAGTGGAGTAGAGAGAGGGTCATCCAGAGGTGGCGCCCCACCCCCTTGCCCTGTCCGAATTGGACAAGGGGAAGGGGCGCCCCCCCCTCTTTCCTTCTCTTCTCTCCTCTTTCCCTTCTTCTCCTTCTTGGACTAGGAAAGGGGGGAACCTACTCCTACTAGGAGTAGGATTCCTCCCCTTGGCGCGCCCCTTGTGGCCGGCCAGCCTCCTCCTCCCCTCCTTTATATACGGGGGAGAGGGGACCCCATAGACACACAAGTTGATCTTTAGCCGTGTGCGGTGGCCCCCTCCACTGTTTTCCACCTCGGTCATATTGTCGTAGTGCTTAGGTGAAGCCATGCGTCGGTAACTTCATCATCACCGTGAACACGCCGTCGTGCTGACACAACTTACCCTCGGCCTCAACTGGATCAAGAGTACGAGGGACGTCACCGAGCTAAACGTGTGCAGATCGCGGAGGTGTCGTGCGTCCGGTACTTGATCGGTTGGATCGCGAAGACGTTCGACTGCATCAACCGCATTACTAAACGCTTCCGCTTTTGGTCTACGAGGGTACGTAGACACACTCTCCCCTCTCGTTGCTACGCATCTTCTAGATAGATTTTGTGTGATCGTATGAATTTTTTTAAAATACTGCGTTCCCCAACATAGACGTTGTGGATGATGAAGCCGCTCAAAGCCGGAGGCGCAAAAGAAATTGTGCTATGTTGTAGATGAGAAGCTATAGTCATAGAGGATGCACCTTACGGATGTCAGAGGGTATCATCAGCTATGAGTCCCTCGGTTTCGCCAAGACCTTAGAAAACCCATAGAGGACACATCGGTTTTGCCAGGACCGTGTGCCCGTGTACGGGTTGTCACTAACTCTCTATAGTGACTTCGTGTCATCGCAGATGACGCTGTCAATGTCCCATCGTGACGTGCCCATAACCGTCGCCGAGGTCACGTCTTGTACTTGCTTGGAAGCGTCCCTTGCGGCGATGAAGTGTCAATGTCGTGTTATGCTGAAAAAGTCGATGAAGAATTATATCTCTTTCCACACTAGCCTCGCGTGTGAATTGTGCATCTTGATGTCGCTTCTCTCATATTTGCTCGACGCAGTTTTTCTTTTTTGGGCGTGATGTAGTCATACAACTCGATGAGTCGTGGCGGGGTCGATGCAGATCTCCAGGAGTAAATGTCGGTGTGTACCGTTGCGTACGGCTGGTGTATATGTGGTGCCGCGTCGAGCTCGGATGAGAAGGTAATTCATCATTTTCTTTTTCTTTGGTGGTTGTTGTGGTGGTGCCGAAAGTAGGTGACAGGCATTGGTGTCAAGCTCAAAGACGATATGTTGTCTTTTCAATTTTGTCATGTCGGTGTTTACTTGTACTTTGATCTTTGCGATATGAACGAGAAACGTATTATTATGAAAAGAATAAAATTTTGAACTTCGACAAAGATCAGGTTGTGCTGCGCCGGTGGCCCTGGGTAGAGTAGCTCGGAACGATCGAAGAAGTTTCTGCTGCCGCCGTTTCATGCGCAGGCACTTTTTTAGAAAACACATGCATATGCACTTTGGACTTTAGTACATCCATGCAGGCGTGCATCAACATCAGATGAAATCTAAGGGTCTTCTTGATTTGCTCGATTCTAAAAGTTCTTTTTTCTTACCATAGGAGCCATTTTGCGTGATGAGAAGGGGCGGTTCATAGCTGCACAGTGCATAATTGTCCATCATGCTGCTGATGTGATGACAGTTGAAGCAATTGCTATGCGTGATTGTTTATCATTTATAAATTCCCTGGGTTTCAACAGAATTGAAGCTGAATCTGACTCGATAAATGTGGTGAACTATTGTCAAGGGCAAAACCAATGGTGGGATGCATCAGCAGCGATTTTTGCTGACCGCATAGATACGACAACGTTAATTGGGAAGGTCGTGTTCAAGCATTGTTTCCGTGATGCAAATTCAGTAGCACATGAACTAGCTAAATTTAGTTTTTGTAATAAACATAATGAGAGCTGGAGTAATGAACCACCTGGGTTCTTACTTAGTCAGCTGATGAACGATGTAATTGTTCTTTGATCTAATAAAGCTAGCTATGACGGCCTTCTCTTAAAAAATTATTTTTTCTTTTTTACGGAAGGATTCTAAAAAATTTAGAATAGGAAAAATCCTATAAAAAATAGTATACACAGGAATCCTTAGAAATTCTAGGATTCAATCCTATAAATCAAACAACCAATATTAAAGAAAAACTAAGGATCTAATCCTCCAAAATTCCTACGAAAATCGTTTGAATCAAAGGAGCCCCGAACCTCACAACCTGGATGTCCCGGTACCGTGGCCTCCTTTGCGATGCAGCCCACCTGGTGGTGTTGTGGGAGAGGCGACTTGAACACGCGCTCGTGTGTGCATCTGCACTCGTTGTCCTTGCATGTGACCTACGCCCATGACCTCGTTGTTCCGGCCATGCACGCGGCTTTTGGAGGTTGATATAGTCGATCGTAGCCTGTAGGCGAGCGGCATCAAAGTGAGGTCTGAAGTGTCGTGTGCGTTGCACAGATCGAATTGAGTTCGATCATGTTGAGCGCACAAATCGGATCAAGTTCGACCGCGTCGCATAGCTGGATGTGCACGAAGATGGAGTTGCCGGATGCACGGATCGTTGAAGTCTGAAGTCGCGGGAGGTCATTAAACACTTGGCGGCCGTTTCGGAGCAACAAGTCCTTATTTTCTTCACCGAAAAACAAAGCAATCTGATTTATCCGTCGCTAGGGTAAAACTAGTCTAATGGAATTTTTAACTTTAAAGAATTGACCTAACCTAATTTACGGAACCGGTTTCATCTTTGATGATCGCAGACCAGAGAGAAGAGATTAATCTCTACGGTGGCGGCGAGCTACGGAAGTGATGGAGAAATCTAGGTTGACGTCGTTAGACTAACCGCTCTAATATCAAGTAGAAAATTATATGATGTCTAATGTTTGTGTTTTATTGTGTTGTATTGATCCGACCCTTAGAGCATCTGCAGTCGGACTTCTCAAATTGACCGGACGAGCGCAGGGACCACTGGCCGGACAGGAGATAGAAGCAAAAAGTTGACCCAACCAAACCCCTCAAAGCCTCCTTAAATGCACGGGTGTGTCTGGTCAGTGGTCCTGCGTCCGCCACATAGGATTAGGCCCACACAGAGCATCTTTTTTCTTACTTTATTATTTCTTTTCTTTCTCTCCCTTCTTCTCCACCAATCACATGCATATAACCGGACATATAAGGTAAAAAGTAAGACACGCCTGGACGCTGGTCGGGCACGTCCGTGGATGTTTGAAGGGCTAAATTGTCCCGTCCGGCTATAGATGCCCTCATATGGGTATATATAGGAGTACAACATAATGAAAAGATTTGAAGTACAAGACAAATCATACAAGATTTAAACATATTTTATCTCTAACTCTTATCTCGATCTTACACGTTTATATACTCTGGTGACTTTTAGTAGTGGCCAACACTCTAGCCAGATTGATTTCATCCTCTCGAGAAGAGAAGATAGGCGTGCGTGCCTAGACTGTAAGGTGATACCTGGAGAAAGTGTTGTACCCCAACATAAGCTGGTGGTTGCTGACTTCTGCTTTCGGATTTGTGTCCAGCGGGATAAGCGTGCCAAAGTCGCTAGAATGAAGTGGTGGAAGCTCAAGGGGGAGGTAGCTCAGGCGTTCAAGGAGAGGGTCATTAAGGAGGGCCCTTGGGAGGAAGGAGGGGATGCGGACAATGTGTGAATGAAGATGGCGACTTGCATTCGTAAGGTCGCCTCGGAGGAGTTTGGAGTGTCCAGGGGAAGGAAAAGTGAAGACAGGATACCTGGTGGTGGAATGATGATGTCCAGAAGGCGGTTAAAGAGAAGAAAGATTGCTTTAGACGCCTATACCTGGATAGGAGTGCAGACAACATAGAAAAGTACAAGATGCGAAGAAGGCCGCAAAGCGAGCTATTGGTGAAGCAAGGGATCGGGCGTATAAGGACCTCTACCAACAGTTAGGCACAAAGGAAGGCGAAAGGGACATCTATAAGATGGCCAAGATCCGAGAGAGGAAGACGAGGGATATTGGCCAAGTCAAATGCATCAAGGACGGAGCAGGCCAACTTTTGGGGAAGGACGAGGAGATTAAGCATAGGTGGCGGGAGTACTTCAACAAGCTGTTCAATGGGGAGAATGAGAGTTCTACCATTGAAATGGATGACTCCTTTGATGAGACCAGCATGCGTTTTGTGCGGCGAATCCAGAAGTCTGGGGTCAAGGAGGCTTTAAAAAGGATGAAGGGAGGCAAGGCCATGGGCCCGGATTGCATCCCCATTGAGGTGTGGAAAGGTCTCGGGGACATAGTGATAGTATGGCTAACCAAGCTTTTCAACCTCATTTTTCGGACAAACAAGATGCCAGAAGAATGGAGACGGAGTATATTAGTACCAATCTTCAAGAACAAGGGGGGTGTTCAGAGTTGTACTAATTACCATGGAATTAAGTTGATGAGCCATACAATGAAGCTATGGAAGAGAGTCATTGAGCACCGCTTAAGAAGAATGACAAGCGTGACCAAAAATCAGTTTAGTTTCATGCCTGGGAGGTCGAGCATGGAAGCCATTTTCTTGGTACGACAACTTATAAAGAGATATAGGGAGCAAAAGAAGGACTTGCATATGGTGTTCATTGACTTGGAGAAGGCCTATGATAAGATACCGCGGAATTTCATGTGGTGGGCCTTGGAGAAACATAAAGTCCGAGCAAAGTACATTACCCTCATCAAGGACATGTACGATAATGTTGTGACAAGTGTTCGAACAAGTGATGTCGACACTGATGACTTTCCGATTAAGATGGGACTGCATCAGGGGTTAGCTTTGAGCCCTTATCTTTTTGCATTGGTGATGGATGAGGTCACAAGGGATATACAAGAAGATATCCCATGGTGTATGCTCTTTGCGGATGATGTGGTGCTAGTTGACGATAGTCGAACGGGGGTAAATAGGAAGTTAGAGTTATGAAGACAAATCTTGGAATTGAAAGGGTTTAGGCTTAGTAGGACTAAAACAGAGTACATGATGTGCGGTTTCAGTACTACTAGGTGTGAGGAGGAGGAGGTTAGCCTTGATGGCCAGGTGGTACCTCAGAAGGACACCTTTCGATATTTGGGGTCAATGCTGCAGGAGGATGGGAGTATTGATGAAGATGTGAACCATCGAATCAAAGCCGGATGGATAAAGTGGCGTCAAGCTTCTGGCATCCTCTGTGACAAGAGAGTGCCACAAAAGCTAAAAGGCAAGTTCTACAGGACGGCGATTCGACCCGCAATGTTGTATGACGCTGAGTGTTGACCGACTAAAAGACGACATGTTCAACAGTTAGGTGTGGCGGAGATGCGTATGTTGAGATGGATGTGTGGCCACACGAGAAATGATCGAGTTCGGAATGATGATATACGAGATAGAGTTGGGATAGTACCAACTGAAGAGAAGCTTGTCCAACATCCTCTGAGATGGTTTGGGCATATTCAGCGCATGCCTCCAGAAGCTCCAGTGCATAGCGGACGGCTAAAGTGTGCGGAGAATGTCAAAAGAGGGCGAAGTAGATCGAATTTGACATGGGAGAAGTCCGTTAAAAGAGATCTGAAGAATTGGAGTATCATCAAAGAGCTAGCTATGAAGAGGGGTGCGTGAAAGCTTGCTATCTATATGCCAAAGCCATGAGTTGGTTGCGAGATTTTATGGGTTTCATCTCTAGTCTACTCTAATTTGTTTAGGATTAAAGGCTTTGTGGTTGTTGTTGTTGTTTATATACTTCTAACATACTGTTCGCTGCCCTCATGCGTAGCTGCGGGGACGCATGCATGCATGCGTGAATCGTAAGCAGATGCGCACATTGACAGTGGGCTCTTGCTGGGACAGTGGGACTCTCAGGCTTGCAGCAGTCTACTACTGTTGGGCATGAGGTATCTCATGTATTTTCACATTTGTGCGCTTAATCTTGAGCACATAACTAGAGCCTACTCGTACTAGGAACCAATACTCGGCGTTCTGAAGCTCGTTTGTCTCATCGATTTGGCTACAAGACTCAATGCTTTGAGACTTCCCTCCGTCAGGCTAGATGTATATAGGACTGCAGCTGCAGTCTTGAAATGGATTTTTCTGTGAATTAATGTGCTACTTGGATGGTAGGAGTTGAGATAAAGAATGACTAATTGTTATCCGCATTTAGACTGGGAATTTTTATTTCATTATTGTAATTGCTAATGAGATGAAGCATGGTTAATTGCTATTCTCGTTTATGCTGAGAAATTGTATTTGACGTTATGTTATTCTCTCCATGAGGCTTTTTCCTATTAATTGTTGTTTGTACCGAGAATTTCTGTTTTCCCTTTTAAGCCTTGTTCGGTTAAGCCATTCCCTTAAAAAAAAGTGGATTGGAGTGGAATGGAGTGAAATGGAGGGGGTTTGGGGGAAATTTGAACTAGATGGGATTTAATCCCTGCCAATACATGTCAATCCCTCTCATTTGTCATGGAACCGAACAAGGACTTAGTTGGCACCGATAATCCTTATCTCAGCTCATCGATCATTGCACTGTCATCTACAACCAAACGATAGTTCTGCTATGAGTTCTAGCCACCACAACAAGCTTAACCATATTGAATCGTTTTTCTCCCAAGTCGTGACCTAGCCACCGCAGCGAGGAATCAGGGCCCTAGACTACGCGTCTCCGAGGTTCCTTCACTTCCACCGACTACTCCAGCGACGGTTGGAGGAAGGGAAACCCCGAGACTTTGTTTTCGCGTGTGTCCAATAGTCTAATGTCTTAGCTAGGTCTGTGGCTCTTCATGGCTTCGACTCCTGTGGTGGTGGTCACAGCACCGAGTAAGTTTCCACTAGATCTCTCCTCGCTTAGCTTACGGTGCCGAATCTGAGCAGGTGATTCATGTGTCTTTGTGTTGGTTCTAAGGTAATGGTCTTCTTCTTGTTGCTCTTTGTGATGGTGGTGTTGCTGGCAACCAGTGGCACTCTTGAGGGGGGTGATGTTCTCCTGTTTGTTTTTGCGGCAGAGGCGGTGTCCTCTTTTTTTTTTCCTTTGGTGTCTCCTTGACGTGACAGATAGTTCTTTGGTTGTTTGCTCTCCCTCTTCATCGCAGAGGCACCCTCTTCGCTGGTGTTGTGAAGCTGGGAAAGTTTTGTTTGGTAAAGGGTTTGGCACAATTTTCCAACAACACGATAGAAGGTCATGTCAGCTTCGGTAGTGGCGACCCACACTCAACCAATACAAGGTCATGTCAGCTTCGGCAGTGGTGAGGCACATTCAGCTCGTGCTTGAGATCAAGTTTGTCTCTCTCATAACCTGCTTGTAATTATCTTGTTTTTTTAGACATCTTGCGTCATTGGGAGTTTTAAATATAATCCATAGCCTTACTCGCAAAATAAAACAAAAGTTTGCAATTATCAAATTTCATTTTTTAGGGGAACGCTGGAACTTCATTGATTCGAAATGTTAAAAAGGGAATACAAAGCACGGCTCGTCGCTCCGCTAGGCATGGTCAGAGACTCGGAGTGGCTTCCATTATATGCGCTGGGGTGCCCTTGGTGCTGAATATCGTGACCAACATGTATCCCCAAAAGATTGGCCAAGTATTTAGTAGCCTCTTGACAATTAAGAGGGGAAAAAATTCTCTGTGCATATGTTCTAATAGAGTACTGAGTGACTAGTGAAAAGACAGGAAATTTATGCAAAACAATCTTTATGTTGAAAAATGACGACAGACTTAACTGGAAGGGAAAGGAATGGTTACTAGACTCTGACAGAATACACCACATTGCCAGTTTTTGCAAAGACAGATTTATCCCAAAGAATGTTTATGCGATTGTTTACATAATGACACGGAATAATCGGTTCATCACACCAAATCTTTTTTCTGAAACAATCATTAGGTGAGAAGCCCATGCCACTTGTTTTCTACCTAATACAGCGTGGCAAGAACTCTCCTCTTCTCAAAAGAAGTATATACTCCAAGGCCTTCATCTGATAAAAGAGCCACGTGGGTACATCACAGACCATCAGCATTGCTCCAGTACCGAGCAGGCACGATGAAAATGGTCTCAAACGCTCTTCATTCATCCACATCAGGTCGTGTGTGTACAACGTAAACCGCAGGCTGCGTGCAGGTTGCCTGGACGATACTTGCTCTACTAAGCCACATACAACTGATACTAGGAGGCCTCTGCATCCTCAATCCATTGGCAAAAGTGGTATAAAAACCTAACTATCTCCTTATCACAGGGCCTTTATACAAACCTCTAGCAACAACAAAGCCCTCCGGAGGCTGATGGTCCTCCAATTCCTCCAACCAGACTACCTCTGAGCTATCTATTTCACTCGGCAAAACAACTGGTAAATTGTAGCAGAAAATGTTAAAACAACTCAAAACTGGCATAACATAAAATAGATTAAAAACAATAATCAAATGTCAAGAGCTGTATATTACCAGATGGCTCCTTGACTGAAGACTTCTGGAAGTATGAACAGTCTCTCCCATTCTCAGCAGAATATGGTGGAGAAAGGACGTCAAAGAGCGCACAAGGTGTGATGGCTCTGAAAGTGTGGATGTTACCACCCCTATCAGGATAAAGAATGGTTGTCTCTGGCGCAGTCATTTCACGGTCTCTCACACACCTTGCTGGTCTTGCTGCACCCAAGGGAGTAATAGGCTACATAATCTTATTAGTCGGCACACAAATTTGACACAACCAACAAAATGATTTAAACTAGGATCATTTGCATGATTAATAAATGATCCATAAGACTAGTTTCTAAGCATAGACATTCTTTGAGCTCATCAAAATTAGATAGCAGGAGATACAGCAATTTATTAAATGCATGACAACTAACTATCTGGCATTACTTTTGAGGTGTTTGCTAGCATTAACAAATTGCGATTAAGAATGCCATCAGTATCCAGCCACTACTCAGCAACTTTCTGTGCCGCAATAGGCAAGTTATGCCATACTGAATAATTGAGACACAAAGTAGGGTGTGGAAACAGATGGCATGACACAAAATTTGGCATCACAGATAGAGTTCCTGTAATTGACAACATCAGTAGAATTTGAAGAGCGAAACATGGGAGCAAAAGCCTTTTTCTAGGACATTCAACAGTGAAAATGGCCCAATTTACTTCTGAGAATAGAAGGTAAGGGCACAAACAAGGTTGCTGTTCTGTAGCATCTAATTAGGGCCATATTTACTAATTCCAGCAATTTTGCTGCTACATCTAAAAAAGATGCTTTCAAATAACTATTGCTGCAAGGTCCCCAACATACACCACAGATCATTATAGGTCATTGCATACTGTGCGGATTTCATGATAAGAAATGTACCAAGAAATTGCATGACATGTTCATTTGATGAAAGGAAATGTCCAATGAAATTATCTTCTTGCATAAAACGCATTCCACATTAGTTTTGCATAGTAATTTGCATTTCCATTTATTAAGCAAGGGGAAAAAGAACTAGATCAGTCATGAGTTGCATACTGGATATCATGCACAAACAAATTAACCAATTGGAGGACTACGGCCATGGCCAACTATTGTTGTGTAGAAGATTTTCGAATGGCAGAACTTACGCTTTAACGGGTCAGTTGGATCAGCTACATCAATCCAATCATACGATTCGGCGTGCAGCTTGCCATAAAGAAGCTTGCTCAGCACAGTCATTCCTGGATGATTGTGAAGTGGAATAACTGATGACGGTGGCATACAAAATATACCCATCTGCATAATAAATTATGAAAATCAAAGTTATAAGAAAGGAGGCACTTCATGTATTCATTTGAAAATGCACAGTTTATTAATTAAGATAATGCTTAGATGACGTGCAAGAGATCTTACAGAGAAACTTTCGCATTCATGAATGTGCAGATATTTGATTGTGGGCGCGTACTGATTAGGCCCACCGCGTCCTCGCCTCCCATTCTGTTGACGCGTAGAACTATTCCAAGTACGTGCAATTTGTGCTTCGTTATCTAAACCAAGATCTAAAGGTCTGATCTCATCTGGGAATACAAAATAGAATCAATTATGAGTCTGCAAATGCTCATTGCTATGGTTTCGCTGAATCAGATGAAAAGCAAGTTTTTTTTTTGCGGTTGAGATGAAAAGCAAGTTTTACCCTACATTAGCAATGGAACAAATTCTAGAAGCAGTATAGTACATCACAAGTTCATATCAAACATGAAGATGGCCAAAGCAGCTAAGAAAATAATAATATCTTGTTAATGTTACTGCCACATTTTGCCATGCCATCGAAGTACTTATTTACCAATTTTGGTTCCATTTCAAGAAGTATAATTGAAGTTCTCTGTCCGAATGATGAGTTTCTTGATTGTTTGTTTCTGTGGGGTTTGCTAGTTCATGGCAATGTTTAAACATGACAAACACGTAATCCATGTCACCCAAACCACTAATCCAATCACTTTAAGGTGATAAGTGATAACTGGATCGTTTAAATAGTTGGAGGTTACAATTTCAACAGTAAGTTTAGTGTTCAAAAGTGGAGCCCAAGTTATGGGTTGGAAGTGGACATTTATACCATTCCAAATAAAAATACTGCTTTTGCCATGCAATTAGAGTAGCACATGTAGTTCACTGTTGGTCATACCTCTTCACGAGCACTGACAACTAAGACTATTAAGAAACTCCTTACATGAAAATAGTACAACACAAATAAATGTTCTTGTCTTATTGATCGGTAAGTTCGGATTGTTTACCGGGAAATGTAGCTGATGAGTTTTTCAAAACTCTTGGCACATTTTTTTTAAAATAGAAGGCATGGAATGGTTTCAATAAAAAACATTATACAGAAGATTAATGGTTTGTGCAATGATACGAATCAAGGATGAGGCACAGCTAAAAAGGAAGCCACCACCTTCAAGCAACTTATAAGTTGCTCTCGAATCCATTGTGTTCATACCTTTTATGCGCTGTTGGTATCATGCATTACAAAAACTAACTTGGCAATATGATTACTGCTAAAACTTTCTATCATATAACAACAAGTGGCTCAGCTTGATTCAGTAACATCCAGTTACTGATAAAAGCAGTATAGTGAGGCTAATGCATGATCTGACATCTAGTTAGGATGAAGGACATTAGAAAAAAAGCAGAAGACGATGACTATGGTACATGTGTATGTAATATTGCAATTTATGTGAGAATGCTGAGTGAGGAATGTTAGGAGAGGAAGGATTTACAAGACTCTGCAACCAGATGATGTATGTACCCTGTACCATAGCAATCTCCACGTAAATAACTCCAGATTATTCAAAATAGTATAAAGTTCGACTCACCTAACAGTGCACGAACTCTCTCGAGTGTTTCTTCAGATATAGGTCCATCTGGAGAAAATGATACTTTACATGCATCAGACAGGTTCTTTATTTTTGGCATCTTGCACGGCAATGTACAGTTGACAAGATATGACTGTCAAACTTCAGAAGGCTCTGTCCAGATTTTGCAACCCAAAGACTGGTGGCAATTGATCCACAGGGTTTTGATGATGGAGCAGAGTCTTTCCCACCTACCAAAATAACAGCAGTTTATATTTGTGGCATTATGCATCAGTAGTCACATCAAAGAAATACATGTTAAAGACTGAAGAAATGTATGGTAACAAGACGCCTATTACATAGGTTATCGTAAAGTAGCTGATATTCGGATGGGGAAAATTTGCGTGTATCCAGTAAGAAACTGAATTAGAGTGTAAACCCTTATTTGAAGTAAAACAGCTGAAGAAGCACAAGATCATGTTCACATATGCTCACAACACATACTGGGTGCCCAACCGCATTTAGAGAAGGTAACAACAGTTGGGGGGGGGGGGGGGGGGGGGCAGGGCATAATACAAAATTAGGTATAATATGATGATTATGTTTAACAGCACTTTCACTCTGGAAACTGGAATGCAGATAGCTATGCGAAATGCTAACAAAGTGCCCTAGTCAATGGCACAACCAAAATATCACCTGTAATCACATGTGTTTTGCATACAAACGTAGAGGGGAATACAAGAGCAAGTGGATTAAGGGCACGACCAAGGCGGGCGCTTAGGACAACTGCCAGAGTTAGATTCCAGGCCAATTAGTCCGCTGAATCCTGGTGTTATCCAAGGCGTCAGCAAAAGATGATGTGTCGGCGCTTGTCCGTTTTTCTGCCCGCTCGAAATGCCTGATTGTTTAATTTACTCTACGGAATTAGTGCCTGCCGTTGCAAGCCAGGGCGCTTAGGTGTTTTTTCTATTTTACAATCTTTATTTATTTTCATGCAAGGGCCTCCATAAGCAGCCGGCATTGTAGATGGCCTAAGGCCCCTACCATAAGCTATGAAGCTTGTTACTCGCGTACCATCAATAGGTCCAACACAGTACTGATTGGTGATAAATAAAACAAAAAAATAGGATCTAAAAAACCGTACCTACAAAAAAATAAGTGGTGTCGCTCAATCTCATACCTTAAGTATGGGTCCCACCTGTGGCACACTTCTATTTTGGTTGGGGTCTCCAATGAAGGCTTCGTAAGGTCATCTCATAGCATGCCAATAGCACGGAGGACTTCTAAAAAATAACAGCTAACAACTTCAGTGGACCTAACAAATTTGTGACAATTAATCTATTCCTAAGGTTGTGCCCAAAAATGTTTAAAAAAAACATAGCTACTAGCTGCTCAACACACATATGTATCATATCCCCCAAGCACAAGAAAGGTTCTCTGTCACAATTAATCCATTCCTAAGGTTGTGTCCAACGGTAATAAAAGAAACATGGCTACTTGCTGCTCAACAACATATGTATCGTGTCTTTGAGCAATTCACAAGTTTATAAATCGTAAGAAAGGTGCTCTACCAAGCCTAAGCATGTTCACACAAACTATATCATTATATTGTCTAGGTACTCCATCCTACCCTTCTCACCTAGTAGCCCATACTCCCTCCATACCAATGAATAGGAGCACACGCACCCCAAAATTCAACTTTGACCATAAATTAGACCAACCAAACGTTGATTATATGTGGTAAAAATTATACCATTGAATTCGTATTGAAAAGAAGTTTTCAGTGGTATAATATTTAAGTCACTAAAATATACATTATTGATATAATTTATTTTCAAAGTTAGATTTTGGAAAGCGTGCGCGTCTTATTCATTGAAATGGAGGGAGTATGTAATAGCATATATGCAACTGCCCCATAAATTAGCATATTTGTATTATTGTCCATCTAAATGCAAAATCAGAACAAGAAAAATATAACTTCAACATGACACAATGTAATTCAATAAGCACTACGGACAGATTTTGGTCGAAACAAGAAAATGTAACTTCAACATGACACGCCATACAATACAATAAGCACTACAGGCAGATTTGATGTCCACAGATGGTAGCGAGCAATAAAGTACCATACACATGATATCGCAAAAAAAATTAAGGCCCCCAATACAGGTAGCAAAACCAGGTCAAAACACGGGCCAACTGCCGCAGCATACCATTTTCGAACGGATGGTCACCTAGCTTGAAGGATTTGGGAAGGGAAAATCACCAATACAATACCGAATCAGATCTTGAGGTCTAGGGTTTGTACCTCGGACTTTGTAGGGGAAATCTGCAAACTTGGATAAGATGCGCTGCTGCCGGTGAGGTCCTGGTCGCCGGCGTCGTTCAAATCGGCGGCTGCGCAAGCTGCAAAGACGACGGGGAGCGGGGGTCAGAGGACAGAGAAGGAGAGACGGGAGGAGGAGCATGTCAGCAACCGACGACACTCGCCGTTTCCCGCCGCCACCGCTCGCTGCAGATAGGAGAGAGGTGAGGGAGGGAGAGGGCACGGCCGACCTGCCGCTAAAGCTCCCAGTCAGACACGCGCCGCCGACGCCGCCGCCAGGAGGGCGAGAGGGAAGGGGGTGACTGGTGAGGAAGATAGGGTTACGGGGAGGGGGGAGGGGGAGGGAAGGAGAGAGAGAGAGGGAGGGGGAGATGGGACCTCCGGGAGGCGAGGGAGGGACACGCGCGACCGAGCGACGCTCGCGGGGCTGGTTGCCCTCCTCCGGCAGTTTTCTGCGGGGCTTGCCTCGGCAAATTTTGATCAAATCACGCATCTTTCGTTTCAAAATAAAATACAGTATACAACATTATTATTCTCCCTATAAAAACATTGTTATTATTGTAAATCAAGTTCATTTGATGTTATTTTTTAAAACACAAACAGATACAGACGTTTATAAGGCTAGTCATAGTGGAAGTAACTTAGCAAGTAACATAGCGCACTCCGAGAAATTTTTGCTTGTGTGGCATGTAGTTAATAAGAGGTGGTAACATAATATGTTACTGTAACATAGCGCTTTCCAAGACAAGATGAGTCTACAAGCTAATTAATGAAGTCTTCTATGACACTACTACTATGTTACTTTGCACTATGAAGGTAGTAACTCAGACTAGTGCCATATGTATGACACTAGTATAAGTTACTCCCCACGACCAGCCTAAGCACGTGCATACAACGCACGCACGCATACCTAGTCCATATGAGCAACTCTAAGAGAGTGAGCGATATTCCCTTAGGGATCCGATTTTTCATCGAATCTGATGCATTGTTGGGAGTCTGTGATCGTGCATGCTTTCTGCTCTATTTGATGGTGGCGGTGGTCCTTCCAATAAGCTCAGGAGGGATGGATGTGATGTCTACGTGTGTGTGGCGAGCATATATGGGTGTCTTCCTTATTAATATGTGGCGATGAACTCATATCTAGTGAAAGGGAAGTATACATGGGAAGGAAAGTATCCCGATATTTTGACTCCTAGTCATAAGTTCGTCGTCGTCATGTTGACGAGACAAGCTATCAACATTCCTAAGGGCTCCTTGGTACATACATTTTGCATCACTATTTCTAAGTTCATTTTTAGTATGGACCTAAGCTTTGACTTTGTTCGCAAATCTGCTTATCTTCCCACAGTAACCGGAACTAACTTTTATTCCGATAAGGCACTTGAAGATCGATCTCAGCCAGACTTAAGGTGAAGCAAGAAGGGGGGCAATAATCCTCTTCCTTGTTCACTTTTCTGCCCTTCTTCTCCCACACCTCCGTCTCCATCTCTGTCTCCTTTGACTTTTTATGGGGCGGCATGTGCAAATCTGCCCTGATTTTCAAATCTTGCAAGTCTCCTCTTGCCTTCGGCCCATCCTTGGTCTTATCTGCATGTTCATCAGTGTCGCAAGCAAGCCCTCGAGGACATTCTTCGCGATATGCATTTGATCAAGGCAATGAGGCGTGTCGAGTTTGGGCCAGTACTCCAAGTCCTAGAAAACAGACGTTGTCGTCAATACCTTCAGCAGCGGCTCCAGCGTCTTTTTCATCTTTCCCAGTGCGGGCACAGTTCCCAGTTTTTCAATAGCTCATCGATTGTGGCGCCGCTCCTATTACGTGCAGGTCCTCGATGCTCAGCCTCACCATTGAATAGATCTCCACGGTTTTGGTGGGAAACATAGCATGCAATTTCAAAATTTTCCTACGCTCGCGCAAGATCTATCTAGAAGATGCATAGCAACAAGAGGGGGAGAGTGTGTCCACGTACCCTCGTAGACCGAAAGCGGAAGCGTTTGACAACGCGGTTGATGTAATCGGACTTCTTCTCATTCTGATCGATCAAGCACCGAACGTACGGCACCTCCGAGTTCTGCACACGTTCAATTTGGTGACGTCCATCGAACTCTTGATCCAGCAAAGTGTCGAGTGAGAGTTTCGTCAGCACGATAGCGTGGTGACGGTGATGGTGAAGTGATCCGCGCAGGGCTTCGCCTAAGCACTATGACAAATATGACCAGAGGCGTAAACTGTGGAGGGGGCCGCCGCACGCGGCTAACAGATGTTGTTGTGTGTTCTAGCGGTCTCCCCCCTCCCCCACATGTATATAGGTTTGAGGGGAGGAGAGGCAGCCAAGGGGCGCCCCAAGTAGGAGGAATCCTACTTGGGCCCCTCCCAATTTGGCCTCCACCCCCTTCCATATTCATTCGGAGGGGGGGGGGGAAGGAGGAGGGAGGAGAGAAGGAAGGGGGAGGCCGAATTGCTCCCCTTTCTTTCTCTCTTCCCCTCTTTCCTTCCCCTTATTTTCGCCTACATGGGGCGCACTATCCCCTAGGGGCTGGTTTGTCCCCTTCTTGGCCCATTAAGCCCATGTAGTTGCCAGGGATACCCGGAACCCCTTTCGGTGACCCGATATAAACCCGGTACCCCCGGAACACTTCCGGTGTCCAAATACCACTGTTCTATATATCAATCATTACCTCTTTACCATTTTGAGACTCCTCATCATGTATGTGGTCTCATCCAGGACTCCGAACAACATTCGGTCACCAAATCACATAACTCATATAATACGTCATCGAATGTTAAGTGTGCGGATCCTACGAATTCGAGAACTATGTAGACATGACCGAGACACCTCTCTGGTCAATAACCAACATCGGAACCTGGATGCTCATATTGGTTCCCACATATTCTACGAAGATCTTTATCGGTCATACCGTAATGACAACATATGTTATTCCCTTTGTCATCGATATGTTACTTGCCCGAGATTCGATCGTTGGCATCTTCATACCTAGTTCAATCTCGTTACCTGCAAGTCTCTTTACTCGTTCCATAATACATCCCGCAACTAACTCATTAGTAACATTGCTTGCAAGGCTTATTATGATGTGCATTACCGAGAGGGCCCAGAGATACCTCTCTGATACTCGGAGTGACAAATCCTAATCTCGATCTATGCCAACCCAACAAACACCTTCGGAGATACCTATAGAGCATCTTTATAATCACCCAGTTACGTTGTGACGTTTGATAGCACACAAGGTATTTCTCCGGTATCCGGGAGTTTCATAATCTCATAGTCGAAGGAATATGTATTTGACATGAAGAAAGAAATATCAATAAAACCGAACGATACATATGCTAAGCTAACGGATGGGTCTTGTCCATCACATCATTCTCCTAATGATGTGATCCCGTTCATCAAATGACAACACATGTCTATGGTTAAGAAACTTAACCATCTATTGATTAATGAGCTAGTCTAGTAGAGGCTTACTAGGGACACAGTGTTTTGTTTATGTATCCACACATGTATCAAGTTTCCAGTTGATACAATTCTAGCATGAATAATAAACATTTATCATGATATAAGGAAATATAAAATAACAACTTTATTATTGCCTCTAGGGCATATTTCCTTCAGTCTCCCACTTGCACTAGAGTTAATAATCTAGTTCACATCGTCATGTGATTTAACACCAATAGATCACATTGTCATGTGATTAACACCCATAGTTCACATCGCCATGTGACCAACACCCAAGGGTTTACTAGAGTCAATAATCTAGTTCACATCGCCATGTGATTAACACCTAAAGAGTACTAATGTGTGATCATGTTTTGCTTATGAGAGAAGTTTAGTCAATGGGTCTGCCACATTCAGATCCGTATGTATTTTGCAAATTTCTATGTCTACAATGCTCTGCACGGAGCTACTTTAGCTAATTGCTCCCACTTCCAATATGTATCCAGATTGAGACTCAGAGTCATGCAGATCAGTGTCAAAGCTTGCATCGACGTAACCCTTTAGGACGAACTCTTTGTCACCTCCATAACTGACAGACATTTCCTTAGTCATCTTTAGGTACCTAAGGATAATTTTGACCGTTGACCTGGATCACTATTGTACCCCCTTACCAAACTCATGGCAAGGTACACAATAGGTCTGGTATATAGCATGACATACTTTATAGAACCTATGGCTGAGGCATAGGGAATGACCTTCATTATCTCTTTATCTTCCACCGTGGTCGGGTTTTGAGTCTTACTCAACTTCATACCTTACAACTCAGGCAAGAACTCCTTCTTTAACCGGTCCATTTTGAACTCCTTCAAAATATTATTAAGTATGTACTCATCGAAAGTTTTGTCAAGCGTCTTGATCTATCTCTATAGATCTTGATGCCCAATATGTAAGCAGCTTCACCTAGGTCTTCCTTTGAAAAACTCCTTTCAAACACTCCTTTATGCTTTCCAGAAAATTCTACATCATTTCCGATCAACAATATGTCATTCACATATACTTATCAGAAAGGTTGTAGTGCTCCCACTGGCTTTCTTGTAAATATAGGCTTCACCGCAAGTCTGTATAAAATTATATGCTTTTATTAACTCATCAAAGCGTATATTCCAACTCCAAGATGCTTGCACCAGTCCATAGATGGATCGCTGGAGCTTGCACACTTTGTTAGCACATTTAGGATCGACAAAACATTCTGGTTGTATGATAAACAACTCTTCTTTAAGAAATCCATTAAGGAATGCAGTTTTGACGCCCATTTGATTGCTAACATGATTCGGGTAGACTTAAGCATCGCTACGGGTGAGAAGGTCTCATCGTAGTCAACTCTTTGAACTTGTTGAAAACCTTCTGCAACAAGTCGAGCTTTATACACAATAACATTACCATCAGCGTCATTCTTCTTCTTGAAGATCCATTTATTCTCTATGGCTCGCCGATCATCAGGCAAGTCAACCAAAGTCCATACTTTGTTCTCATACATGGATCCTATCTCGGATTTCATGGCCTCAAGCCTTTTTGTGGAATCTGGGCTCATCATCGCTTCCTCATAGTTCGTAGGTTCGTCATGGTCTAGTAACATGACCTCCAGAACAGGATTACCGTACCACTATGGTGCGGAACATGCTCTGGTTGACCTACGAGGTTCGATAGTAACTTGATCTGAAGTTTCATGATCATTATCATTAGCTTCCTCTCTAGTTGATGTAGGCATCACTGGAACTGATTTCTGTGATGAGATACTTTCCAATTCGAGAGAAGGTACAATTACCTCATCAAGTTCTACTTTCCTCCCACTCACTTCCTTTGAGAGAAACTCCTTCTCTAGAAAGGATCCATTCTTAGCAAAAAGCTTGCCTTCGAATCTGTGATAGAAGGTGTACCCAACAGTTTCTTTTGGGTATCCTATGAAGACGCACTTCTCTGATTTGGGTTCGAGCTTATCAGGTTGAAGCTTTTTCACATAAGCATCGCAACCCCAAACTTTAAGAAACGACAGCTTAGGTTTCTTGCCAAACCACTATTCATATGGTGTCGTCTGAACGGATTTAGATGGTGCCCTATTTAAAGTGAATGCAACTGTCTCTAATGCATAACCCCAAAATGATAGTGGTAAATCGGTAAGAGACATCATAGATCGCACCATATCTAATAAAGTACGGTTACGACGTTCGGACACACCATTACGTTGTGGTGTTCCAGGTGGCGTGAGTTGTGAAACTATTTCACATTGTTTTAAATGAAGGCCAAACTCGTAACTCAAATATTCGCCTCCGCGATCAGATCGTAGAAACTTTTTTTTTCTTGCTACGATGATTCTCCACTTCACTCTGAAATTCTTTGAACTTTTCAAATGTTTTAGACTTGTGTTTCATTACGTAGATATACCCATATCTGCTCAAATCATCTGTGAAGATAAGAAAATAACGATACCTGCCACGAGCTTCAACACTCATCGGACTGCATACATCGGTATGTATTATTTCCAATAAGTCATAGCTCGCTCCATTGTTCCGGAGAACGGAGTTTTAGTCATCTTGCCCATGAGGCATGGTTCGCAAGTATCAAATGATTCATAATCAAGTGATTCCAAAAGCCCATCTGCATGGAGTTTTCTTCATGCGTTTTACACCAATTTGACTTAAACGGCAGTGCCACAAATATGTTGCACTATCATTATCAACTTTGCATATTTTGGCATCAATATTATGAATATGTGTATTACTACGATCGAGATTCAATAAACCATTCACATTGGGTGTATGATCATAGAAGGTTTTATTCATATAAACAGAACAACAATTATTCTCTGACTTAAATGAACAACTGCATTGCAATAAACATGATCTAATCATATTAATTCTCAACACAAACACCAAATAACATCTGCATCTGCTCCTGCAACAGGTAGATGGAGTGTGTGATGGTGATCGTACCAACCTTGGAATTACTTCCAACACACATCGTCACCTCGTCCTTAACTAGTCTCTGGTTTTTTTGCAACTCCTATTTCGAGTTACTACTCTCAGCAGCTGAACCAGTATCAAATAACGAGAGGTTGTTATAAACACTAGTAAAGTACACATCAATAACATGTATATCAAATATACCTTTGTTCACTTTGCCATTCTTCTTATCTGCCAAGTGTCTAGGGCAGTTCCACTTCCAGTGACCATTTCCTTTGTAGTAGAAGCACTTAGTTTCAGGCTTGGGTCTAGCTTTGGGCCTTTTCATGGGAGTGGCAACTTTATTGCCATTCCTTTTTGAAGTTTCCCTTTTTTCCTTGCCTTTTTTCTTGAAACTAGTGGTCTTGTTAATCATCAACACTTGATGCTATTTCTTGATTTCTACCTTCGCCGATTTCAGTATCGTGAAGAGATTGGGAATCGTTTTCGTCATCCCTTGCATATTATAGGTCATCACGAAGTTCTAGTAACTTGGTGATAGTGACTAGAGAACTCTGTCAATCACTATCTTATCTGGAAGATTAACTCCCACTTGATTCAAGCGATTGCAGTGCCCGGACATTCTGAGCACATGCTCACTAGCTGAGCTATTCTCCTCCACCTTGTAGGCAAAGTACTAGTCAGAGGTCTCATACCTCTTAACACGGGCATGAGTCTGAAATATCATTTTTAGCTTCTTGGAACATCTCATATGCTCCATGGCATTCAAAACATTTTTTAAGTCCCGGTTCTAAGCCGTAAAGTATGATGTACTAAACTATCAAGTAGTCATCATACCGAGCTTGCAAAACGTTCATAACGTCTATATCTGCTCGTGCAACAGGTTCGTCACCTAGTGGTGCATCAAGGACATAATTCTTCCATGCAGCAATGAGGATAATCCTCAGATCACGGACCCAGTCCGCATCATTGATACTATCATCTTTCAACTTATTTTTCTCTAGGAACATATAAAAAATAAATGGGGAGCTATATCGTGAGCTATTGAACTACAACATAGATATGCAAAACTACCCAGACTAAGTTCATGATAAATTAAGTTCAGTTAATTATATTACTTAAAAACTCCCACTTAGATAGACATCCCTCGAGTCGTCTAAATGATTACGTGATCCAAATCAACTAAACCATGTCCGATCATCACTTGAGATGGAGTAGTCTTCAATGGTGAACATCTCTATGTTGATCATATCTACTATATGATTCACGTTCGACCTTTCGGTCTCCAGTGTTTCGAGGCCACGTCTGTACATGCTAGGCTCGTCAAGTTTAACCCGAGTATTCCGCATGTGCAAAACTGTCTTGCACCCGTTGTATGTGAACGTAGAGCCTATCACACCTGATCATCACGTGGCGTCTCAGCACGACGAGCTGTCGCAACGGTGCATACTCGGGGAGAACACTTATATCTTGAAAATTTAGTGAGGGAACCATCGTACTAAGCAAAATAAGATGCATAAAAGATAAACATCACATGCAATCATAATATGTGACATGATATGGCCATCCTCATCTTGTGCCTTTGATCTCCATCTCCAAAGCACCGTCACGATCTCCATCATCACTGGCTTTGACACCTTGATCCCCATCATAGTGTCGTGGTCGTCTCGCCAACTATTGCTTCTACAACTATCACTGACACATAGTGATAAAGTAAAGCAATTACATGGCGTATGCATTTCATACAATAAAGAGACAACCATAAGGCTCCTGCTGGTTGCCAGTAACTTTTACAAAACATGATCATCTCATACAATAACGTATACCACATCATGTCTTGACCATATCACATCACAACATGCCCTGCAAAAACAAGTTAGACGTCATCTACTTTGTTGTTGCAAGTTTTACGTGGATGCTACGGGTTTCTAGCAAGAACCGTTCTTACCTACGCATCAAAACCACAATGGTGATTTATCAAGTTTGCTATTTTAACCTTCAACAAGGACCAGCCGCAGTCAAATTCGATTCAACTAAAGTTGGAGAAACAGACACCCACCAGCCACCTTTATGCAAAACTAGTTGCATGTTTGTCGGTGGAACCGGTCTCATGAACGTGGTCATGTAAGGTTGGTCCAGGCCGCTTCATCCAACAATACCGCTGAATCAAAATAAGACATTGGTGGTAAGCAGTATGACGATCACCGCCCACAGCTCTTTGTGTTCTACTCGGGCATATCATCTACGCATAGACCTGGCTCGAATGCCACTATTGGGAAACATAGCATGCAATTTCAAAAGTTTCCTACGCTCACGCAAGATCTATCTAGGAGATGCATAGCAACGAGAGGGGGAGAGTGTGTCCACGTACCCTCATAGACCGAAAGTGGAAGCATTTGACAACGTGATTGATGTAATCAAACTTCTTCTCGTTCCGACTGATCAAGCACCGAATGTACGACACCTTCAAGTTCTGCACACGTTTAGTTTGATGACGTCCCTCAAACTCTTGATCCAGCAAAGTGTCGAGGGAGAGTTTCTTCAGCACGACGGCGTAGTGACGGTGATGGTGAAGTGATCCGCGCAGGCTTTGCCTAAGAGGATGAACCGTCATATGATTGTAAGGCAAGCTTAGTTAGTCACCGAGCCGGACACGTTGTGTATTAGCCGGCCGGGACTATGTAAGTCGTGGGGCATCAACCTGTATATATAAAGGGGTGTGACCCGGCGGCGGGTTAACTCAAGAAGCAACAAGTCAAGAACTAGGTCAAGCAGATTCGCTCCCTCGTAATCGAAACCCAAGCAACACAACCCCCAAAACTGGAGTAAGCCTTTACCTCGCTACGAGGGGCCGAACTAGTATAAACTCTTTGTGTCCTTTGTCCCGATTAACCCCTTTAAGATAACCTAGACACGGTGGCTCCACGTCTAAGTCCTTTCGCTAGGACATCTGCCGTGTTAAGTCCATGATAGTTGGCACCCACTGTGGGTCCAGCGCATGATGGTTTCAAGTTCTTAAAGGGCGACTTTGCAGGGATCAAGGGATATGTTGTGGGCCGGATGACCAAGAGTCGTCGCGGCAAACTCTACATCGACGATGCAGGCTGGGGCCCTGAGGATGGCTCAATCGAGTATGGGTACCGGGTCCCCTTCGGCGGAATCCACGTCTTCATCAGCAAGATCAGTGAATCGGGCCCTGAGCCGGACATCTACACCGACATCGTCGAGACGGCTCAGCGTGCACGACCCGCTAAGGATCAAACCACTGTGAAGCATGCCTTTATGGGTTCCATCCATGGGGCGAAACTTGATGAAGGATCTGCGTATGGTGGTGAGACGACCATCTACTCCGATGGAGAGTCGTCAACCGGTGAGACCGATTCAATGTATCAACTGCAGGACGACTAGCTTGGGGGATGTTCCATTGGTGACAGTATTCCGGACCCCTATGGCCGCTGAACATGGTTGCAATCTTCATGGCTGGCACACAACCAGTGCTCGGTTCGACGACCGCCGCGACCATGACCTCCAGCTCAGTGGCTGCAGTGACGACTGGGGCTAGCGGCTCTGCATGCCCGCCGGCTCAGGTTATGACCGAACTGCTGGATGATTTGGCAACTTTGATGGGGATGGAGGTGACCCCGGACACTCAAGAGCAGCATAAAGTGGATGTTGCAAAGCTACGAGATGAGATAGCTCAGGCCAAGGAAGAGCTGGCGGCTGAGAATGCTAGGATGGCCATGGAGCGAGCTGCATTGACGTTCAGGCACAACGGATTCATGCAGAATCTTTCCAGCTTACCTTGGATCAAAACGTTTCAAATGCCATCATGAGGAGGCACCAGAGTCGCTTAACTCCGGATTATGATGTGAGAAACCTCTTCAACACACCTGGAGCAGGGACCAGTGACCCGCCTATGATGAACCGGGCTGGTGAAGCACCGGTGACAGGAGCGTCGGTTCAACCACGAGCTACTAACCCGCCCCGCTTGACTCTGTCTCAGCACGCTCCGACACTGTCGGGTCATTATTCCAATCCTCTAGATAACATGATTGCTGTGGCGACATGATTGGCAGCTCTCCTAATGGAAGGCGAGTCTCCGGCCGCTATGGAGATGCGGAGGGCCAGAGAGCTTCTTCAAACAGCAGTGGCTCAGCAGACGGCTTATTCGTACAGCCGTGAAAGGATTCACTCGACCCCTCGTCCGAGCCGGAGTTATAGTAGACATATTGACTCGCCAGCAGTTTCAAGCGGTGAGAAAAACCGTAATCAGCCCCGTAGGCATGACCCGGCACGCGGTGGTGTTGATGCTCAGACTTTGGTGGATCAATCCAGGGCACGTTGGGAGGCTGAGCTGGCGGCTCAGTTAGCGGCTCAACGACAATCTTCGGTTTATCCGTCAGCGTTTGTGGAGGCAGGAGTGACCTCTAGAAGCTTGCGAGTGCCATGTTTAGTGCTGGCTCTATGCAACGAGCGCTTGCCTAAGGATTTCAAGGGCCCTCGTAAAGTGCCTAACTACAAAGTGGATCAGCCCCAAAGGCTTGGATTGAGAGCTATGAGATGGCTATGGAGATGTTGGATGTCAGTGATGCCGCATGCGCTAAGCATTTCACCATGATGTTGGACGGGCAGGCTCGTAACTGGTTGAAAGGGTTGCCTGCTAACTCCATTGGTTCATGGGCTGAATTGAAGTCCCGTTTCATTCAGAATTTCAAGGATACATGCAAGCAGCCCATGTCGATTCTTGATTTAGACACTTGTGTCTAGGGCGAAGGAGAGTAAATGACCCATTGGGTGTGCTGGATCTCAACCATTATTCACTCCTGAGACAGTATTAACATCGACTCAGTTGTCCTCATGTTAGAGAAAAATTGTCGTTTATCCCCTCAAGCATAAGTTGGGGCAGCTTAAGCGCCACTGTAATGATATGGGGGAGCTCATGGTGGCTCTCGTCAAGTACGCCGACTTGGATAGTACCAAGGATCCATAATCTGATGAGGAGAAGGCCGGAAAGGGGAAGAAAAACGACAAGGGGCAGCAACAGAATACGGTAGGTCAAGGTAACAATGGTAAGCACAAGCACGCGGACGGTGGCTTAGATTTTGTGGCTAACACTAATGTGCAGAACAATGATCGCCGCCGCAAGGGAAGGTCTGAGCCCCAATCTAGAGGGTCAAGGTCTAATCTAGAGGCGATGTTGAACCAACCCTGTCCAAAACATAGCCGGCCTGATAGACCATCAACGCACCCATGGAAGGTTTGTAGCATCATGAGGGAGTACAGGAATTACAACCTCAACAAGGACCACAATAATGGTAATGGCCCTCAAGGTGGGGCAGGCTCCGGCTCACACGGACCTGGCTTTGGAGGCGGCGGTTCAAACTCCGGTTTTCAGGGCCAAGGAAATCAAGGTGGTTTTAATCAGCAGTCTAGTCAAGGGAATCAACAGCAGCAATCTGGTTATCAGAGTAATCCGAAGCAGTTGAATAGTGGACAGTATCATGTGTTCACCACGAGTTTATGCAAATGAGACCAGAAGGTTGGCAGTCAACGTGGTTGAGCCGGTGATCCCTCGATACTTGCGATGGTCCGAACATGCTATTGTATGGAGCCGTGAGGATCACCCGCCCCGGGTTGACAATCCGAGTCACTTGCCTTTGGTGGTTGTGCCTCAGGTCAGAGGTTACAAGTTCACTAAAGTGCTCATGGATGGAGGCAGCAGCATCAATATCCTTTATTATGATACTTCCCATCGTATGAATTTAACTGATAAAGATCTTAAGCCGTCCTCTATTGTTTTTCATGGAGTGGTGCCTGGTAAGTCGGCGTATCCACTGGGTAAGATAGCTTTGGAAGTGGCCTTTAGTGATGATCATGATTACAGAGCTGAGACATTGACTTTTGAGGTGATCAAGATCCAGAGCCCTTATCACGCTTTGTTCGGTCGGCCGGCTTATGCTAAGTTTATGGCAATACCTTGTTATGTTTATCTGCAGCTTAAGATGCCGGGTTATAAGGGTACCATCACAGTGCACGAAAATAGGAAGATAACCTTAGAGTGTGAAGAAGGCGATGTTGCTTATGCTGAGTCTGTGTGTGCAACAAAGGAGTTGAAGTTTTACAAAGATAATGTTGACCCGACAGATATGACACCTTTGAAGAAGCCAACCACAGAGCATGACCCACTGTTAAAGTTTAAGTCGGCAGATGACACTAAGCTGGTTAACTTTGTTCTTGGCGACTCATCCAAGCAGTTCAGTATTAGTGTTAATATGGATCCGAAATAGGAAAGCGCGCTCATCAAGTTCATCCGTGATAACCGGGACATGTTTGTATGGAAACCTTCTGACATGCCAGGTGTACCGATGGAACTTGCTGAGCACACTCTCAATATTTATCCAAAGTTTAAACCGGTCAAGCAATTCCTTTGTCGTTTCAATGAAGAAAGGCGTAAGGCCATTGGTGAAGAAGTGGCCCGGCTCTTGGCGGCTGGGTTTATTGTGGAAGTTTTTCATCCTGAGTGGTTGGCTAACCCGGTGCTGGTACTCAAGAAGAACGGTACTCGGCGGATGTGTGTGGATTACACAGACCTTAACAAGGCATGTCCGGCTGATCCTTTTGCTCTCCTCCGTATTGATCAGATTATTGATGCTACGGCTGGTTGTGAGTGTTTGAGTTTTTTGGATGCTTACTCCCGTTATTATCAGATCAAGATGGCAGTTAAGGACCAGGAGAAGACATCTTTCATCACTCCCTTTGGATCCTTCTACTATGTGTCTATGCCTTTTAGGCTCAAGAGTGCCCAGGCGACTTATCAACGATGTGTTCAGTATTGCCTCCATAACTAGATTGGGCACAATGTTCATGCTTATGTGGATGATATTGTTGTGAAATCCAGGAAGAAAGAGACTTTTGATAGATGATTTGAAAGAGACCTTTGACAATCTTCGGGTCTACAAGATGATGCTTAACCCAACCAAGTGTGTTTTGGTGTGCCAGCAAGCAAGCTTTTGGGTTTTTTGGTTTCTGAAAGGGGCATTGAAGCTAACCCGAAGAAAATCAAGGCTATCACTTCTTTGGCTAAGCCAGCGTCTATAAATGATGTCCATCACCTGGTGGGTCGCATTGCGGCCTTAAGCCGATTCATAAGCCGGCTGGGCGAGAAGGCTATCCCTCTCAACCATATGATGAAGAAAATAGATCACTTTGTCTAGAGTGATGATGTTGATCAAGTGTTTGAAGCATTGAAAAAACAGTTAGCTGAGCCATCGATCCTTGCAGCTCCTATTGACAAGGAGCCCCTATTGTTGTTGTGGCTGCTAATAGCCGAGTCATAAGTGTAGCAATTGTGGTGTAACGGAAAGAGGCAGGCAAGGAATAGCCGGTTCAGTGGACGGTTTATTATATCAGTGAGGTCCTCATTGAATCCAAGCAGAGGTATCCACATTGGCAGAAACTGGTGTACAGAGTGTTCATGGCTAGTCGTAAGCTGAAGCAGTATTTCTTTGGTCATCCCATCACTGTGGTCAGTTCTGCTCCCTTGGGGATATTATTCAAAATAGAGAAGCCACAGGTCGGGTAGCCAAGTGGGCCATTGAGCTTGGGCCCCATGGTTTGAAGTATATGCCTCAGACAGCTATCAAGTCTCAAGCACTTGTGGATTTTATCAATGACTGGACCGAACTGCAGATGCCTGAGGAGAAGCTGGATAGCACATATTGGACTATTCACTTTGATGGATCCAGGCAGTTGGAAGGCTCGGGGGCTGGAGTTAATTTGACCTCCCCACGAGGTGATAAATTTTGTTATGTTTTAAGGTTAATATTCCCTTGTACTAACAATGCAACTGAGTATGAGGCCTTGCTCCATGGTCTTCGGATGGCTAAAGAGATGAATCTAAGCCGGATGAGGTGTTTTGGCAACTCAGATTTGGTGGCTCAGCAAGTTTTAGGCACCTGGGATTCCAAAGATCCACTCATGGCGGCTTACCGCCGAGAGGTTGATGTTATTGCTGGTCATTTCAAAGGTTATCAAGTGGAACATGTTGATCGCTGGAAAAATGAGGCGGTTGATGCTTTAAGCCGGCTAGGGTCTCAACATAAGTCGGTACCACCTAATGTTTTCCTTGATATTATGCATAACCCTTCAGTCAAATTGCCTTCGGAGGAAGATCTTGCTGTTGCTGACCCGGAGGCATAGTTGGTGGCGGCTCTTCATGCTATTCCTGATTGGACAGTTCCATATTTGGGTTATATGACCCGGGGTGAGTTACCTGAAGATGAAACTTTGGCCAGGCAGATAACCCGGCGGTTTAAGTCAATGACTATTGTCAATGGAGAGTTGCATTGATGCAGTGTCACAAGGGTGTTTCAACGTTGTATTTCTCCTAAGGAAGGTCGTGAGATTCTACAAGAGATTCATGAAGGAGATTGTGGTCATCATGCTGTCTCTAAGTCTCTCGTGGCCAAGGCTTTTCGTCATGGGTTTTATTGGCTAACAGCTCATGCCGATGCAGAGGATTTGGTTAGTAAATGTGATGGTTGTCAGAAATTTTCAAGGCGAGCTCATGTGCCGGCTCAAGAATTAAGGATGATTCCATTACTTGGCCGTTTGCAGTTGATACGTCCCCAACGTATCTATAATTTTTGATTGTTTCATGCTATTATATTATCAACCTTGGATGTTTTATATGCATTTATATGCTATTTTATATGATTTTTGGGACTAACCTATTAACCTAGAGCCCAGTGCCAGTTTCTGTTTTTTCCTTGTTTTTGAGTTTTACAGAAAAGGAATACCAAACAGAGTCCAATTGACGTGCCAATTTTTGATGATTTTTTATGGACCAAAAGAAGACCCCAGAGTAAAAGAGTTGGGCCAGAAGAGTCCCGGGCCGTCCACAAGGGTGGGGGGGCGCCCATGTTGGGGAACGTAGCAATAATTCAAAATTTTCCTACGTGTCACCAAGATCAATCTATGGAGTCATCTAGCAATGAGGGAGGAGTGAATCTACATACCCTTGTAGATCGCGCGCGGAAGCGTTCAAGAGAACAGGGTTGATGGAGTCGTACTCGTCGTGATCCAAATCACCGATGATCCTAGCGCTGAACGGACGGCACCTCCGCGTTCAACACACGTACGGAGCAGCGACGTCTCCTCCTTCTTGATCCAGCAAGGGGGAGGAGAGGTTGATGGAGATCCAGTAGCACGACGGCGTGGTGGTGGAAGTAGCGGGATTCCAACAGGGCTTCGCCAAGCGCCGCGGGAGGAGAGAGATGTGTCATGGGAGGGAGAGGGAGGCGCCAGGGCTTAGGTTGGGCTGCCCTCCCTTCCCCCCACTATATATAGGGCCAAGGGAGAGGGGGAGGCGCAGCCTTGGCCCTTCCTCCAAGGAAGGGTGCGGCCAGGGAGGAGTCCCTCCTCCCCAAGGCACCTCGGAGGTGCCTTCCCCCTTTAGGACTCTTCCTCTCCCTTGATTCTTGGCGCATGGGCCTCTTGGGGCTGGTGCCCTTGGCCCATATAGGCCAAGGCGCACCCCTTCAGCCCATGTGCCCCCCCGGGGCAGGTGGCCCCACCCGGTGGACCCCCGGGACCCTTCCGGTGGTCCCGGTACAATACCGGTGACCCCGAAACTTGTCCCGATAGCCGAAATAGCACTTCCTATATATAATTTTTTTACCTCCGGACCATTCTGGAACTCCTCGTGACGTCCGGGATCTCATCCGGGACTCCGAAAAACTTTCGGGTTACCGCATACTAATATCTCTATAACCCTAGCGTCACCGAACCTTAAGTGTGTAGACCCTACGGGTTCGGGAGACATGCAGACATGACCGAGATGACTCTCTGGTCAATAACCAACAACGGGATCTGGATACCCATGTTGGCTCCCACATGTTCCACGATGATCTCATCGGATGAACCACGATGTCAAGGACTTAATCAATCCCGTATACAATTCCCTTTGTCTAGTGGTACGATACTTGCCCGAGATTCGATCGTCGGTATCCCGATACCTTGTTCAATCTTGTTACCGGCAAGTCTCTTTACTCGTTTCGTAACACATCATCCCGTGATCAACTCCTTGATCACATTGTGCACATTATGATGATGTCCTACCGAGTGGGCCCAGAGATACCTCTTCGTTTACACGGAGTGACAAATTCCAGTCTCGATTCGTGCCAACCCAACAGACACTTTCGGAGATACCTGTAGTGTACCTTTATAGCCACCCAGTTACTTCGTGACGTTTGGCACACCCAAAGCACTCCTACGGTATCCGGGAGTTGCACAATCTCATGGTCTAAGGAAATGATACTTGACATTAGAAAAGCTTTAGCATACGAACTACATGATCTTGTGCTAGGCTTAGGATTGGGTCTTTGTCCATCACATCATTGTCCTAATGATGTGATCCCGTTATCAATGACATCCAATGTCCATGGTCAGGAAACCGTAACCATCTATTGATCAACGAGCTAGTCAACTAGAGGCTTACTAGGGACATGGTGTTGTCTATGTATCCACACATGTATCTGAGTTTCCTATCAATACAATTCTAGCATGGATAATAAACGATTATCATGAACAAGGAAATATAATAATAACTAATTTATTATTGCCTCTAGGGCATATTTCCAATAGTATTAGTTGTGAAACAATTTCCACAATGTCTTAATTCTGTGCCAAACTCGTAATTCAGATATTCATCTCTATGATCATATCATAGATATTTTATCCTCCTGTCACGACGATCTTTCAACTTCACCATGAAATTACTTGAACCTTTCAATAATTCAGACTCGTGATTCATCAAGTAAATATACTCAACATCTACTCAAATCATCTGTGAAGTAAGAACATAACGATATCCACTACACGCCTCAGCACTCATTGGACTGCACACATCAAAATGTATTACTTCCAACAAGTTGCTTTCTAGTTCCATTTTACTGAAAACGAGGCTTTCAGTCATCTTGCCCATGTGGTATGATTTGCATGTCTCAAGTGATTCAAAATCAAGTGAGGCCAAACGATCCATCTATATAGAGTTTCTTCATGCATATCTACCAACAAACACGGTTCGCATGTCTCAATCCTTTCAAAAACGAGTGAGCCCAAAGATCCATCAACATGGAGCTTCTTCATGCGTTTTATACCGATATGACTTACGTGGCAGTGCCACAAGTAGGTGGTACTATCATTACTATCTTTTGGCATGAACATGTGTATCACTATGATCGAGATTCAATGAACCATTCATTTTAGGTGCAAGACCATTGAAGGTATTATTCAAATAAACAAAGTAACCATTATTCTCCTTAAATGAATAATCGTATTGCGATAGACATAATCCAATCATGTCTATGCTCAACGCAAACACCAATCTCGATGGTAGAGGGAGCATGCGATGCTTGATCATATCAACATTGGAAACACTTCTAACACATATCGTTAGCTCACCTTTAGCTAGTCTCCGTTTATTCTGTAGCTTTTATTTCGAGTTACTAACACTTAGCAACCGAACCGGTATCTAATACCCTGGTGCTACTAGGAGTACTAGTAAAGTACACATCAACACAATGTATATCCAATATACTTCTATCGACCTTGCCAGCCTTCTCATCTACCAAGTATCTAGGGTAATTCTGCTCCAGTGGCTGTTCCCCTTATTACAGAAGCACTTAGTCTCGGGTTTGGGTTCAACCTTGGGTTTCTTCAATAGAGCAGCAGCTGAATTGCCGTTTCATGAAGTATCCCTTCTTGCCCTTGCCCTTCTTGAAACTAGTGGTTTCACCAACCATCAACAATTGATGCTCCTTCTTGATTTCTACTTTTGTGGTGTCAAACATCGCGAATATCTCAAGGATCATCATATATGTCCCCGATACATTATAGTTCATCACGAAGCTCTAGCAGCTTGGTGGTAATGACTTCGGAGAAACATCACTATCTCATCTGGAAGATCAACTCCCACTCGATTCAAATGATTGTTGTACTCAGACAATCTGAGCACAAGCTCAACAATTGAGCTTTTCTCCTTAGTTTGTAGGCTAAGAAAATCGTCGGAGGTCTTATACCTCTTAACGTGGGCACGAGCCTGAAATCCCAATTTCAGCCCTCGAAACATCTCATATGTTTTGCGACGTTTCAAAAACCGTCTCCGGTGCCTCAATTCTAAACCGTTTAACTGAACTATCACGTAGTTATCAAAATATGTATGTCAGATGTTCGCAACATCCACAGACGACGTTCAAGGTTCAGCACACTGAGCGGTGCATTAAGGACATAAGCCTTCTATGAAGCAATGAGGACAAACCTCAGTTTACGGACCTAGTCCGCATAATTACTAAAATCAACTTTCAACTAAATTTTCTCTAGGAACATATCTAAACAGTAGAACTGAAGCGCGAGCTATGACATAATTGTTGGAAATATGCCCTAGAGGCAATAATAAAAGTGTTATTATTATATTTCTTTGTTCATGATAATAGTCTTTTATTCATGCTATAACTGTATTATCCGGAAATCGTAATACACGTGTGAATACATAGACCACAATATGTCCCTAGTGAGCCTCTAGTTGACTAGCTCGTTGTGATCAACAGATAGTCATGGTTTCCTGGCTATGGACATTGGATGTCGTTGATAACGGGATCACATCATTAGGAGAATGATGTGATGGACAATACCCAATCCTAAGCATAGCACAAAGGTCGGTTAGTTCGTTTGCTAGAGCTTTTCCAATGTCAAGTATCTCTTCCTTAGACCATGAGATCGTGTAACTCCCGGATACCGTAAGAGTGCTTTGGGTGTACCAAACGTCACAACGTAACTGGGTGACTATAAAGGTGCACTAAAGGTATCTCCGAAAGTCTCTGTTGGGTTGACACGGATCGAGACTGGGATTTGTCACTCCGTATGACGGAGAGGTATCTCTGGGCCCACTCGGTAATGCATCATCAAAATGAGCTCAAAGTGACCAAGTGTTTGATCACGAGATCACGCATTGCGGTACGAGTAAAGTGACTTGCCGGTAACGAGACTGAACGAGGTATTGGGATACCGACGATCGAGTCTCGGGCATGTAATGTACCGATTGACAAAGGGAATTGCATACGAGGTTTGATCGAATCCTCGACATCGTGGTTCATCCGATGACAACATCGAGGAGCATGTGGGAGCCAACATGGGTATCTAGATCCCGCTGTTGGTTATTGACCTGAGGTCGTCTCGGTCATGTCTGCATGTCTCCCGAACCCGTAGGGTCTACACACTTAAGGTTCGGTGACGCTAGGGTTATCAGGAAGACAAGTATGTGATTACCGAATGTTGTTCGGAGTCCCGGATGAGATCCCGGACGTCACGAGGAGTTCCAGAATGGTCCGGAGGTAAAGATTTATATAAGGAAAGTGGTTAAACGGACACCGGAAAGTTTCGGTGGCATACCGGTATTGTACCGGGGCCACCGGAATGGTTCCGGGGGTCCATCGGGTGGGGCCACCCCTCCCGAGGGGCCACATGGGCTGTGTGGGAGAGGGAGCCAGCCCCTAGTGGGCTGGGCGCGCCTCCCCACCTAGGCCCATGCGGCTAGGGCAAGGGGAGGGGAAACCCTAAAGGGGGCGCCCCCCTAGCTTGGGGGGCAAGCCACCCCTTTTCCCTCTCCCTTTGGCCGCCGCCCCCCTCTAGGGTTTCCCCTAGAGGGCCGGCCTCCTTGCCCCTCTCCTCCTATATATAGAGGGGTGAGGGGAGGGCTGCTGGACACAACTCAAGGCGCAGCCCCTCCCCTCCCCAACACCTCTCCTCCTCCGTACGTGCTCGGCGAAGCCCTGTCGGAGTACTTCTGCACCAACTACACCACGCCGTCGTGCTGCCGTTGGAGCTGCCTTCCTCAACCTCTCCTTCCTCCTTGCTGGATCAAGACGGAGGAGACATCGTCCGTCCCGTACGTGTGTTGAACGCGGAGGTGTTGTCCGTTCAGCACTTGGTCGTCGGTGATCCGAATCACGGCGAGTACGACTCCCTCATCACCATCCTCTTGAACGCTTCCGCACTCGATCTACAAGTGGTATGTAGATGCAAACTCACTCCCTTGACTCATTGCTTAGATGAACTCATAGATGGATCTTGGTGAAACCGTAGGAAAAATTTTAATTTTCTGCAACGTTCCCCAACAGTGGCATCATGAGCTAGGTCTATGCGTAGTTCTCTTTTGCACGAGTAGAACACAATTTTGTTGTGGGCGTGGATCTTTTCAACTTGCTTGCCGCTACTAGTCTTATCTTGCTTCAGCGGTATTGTGGGATGAAGCGGCCCGGACCAACCTTACACATACGCTTACGTGAGACCGGTTCCACCGACTGACATGCACTAGTTGCATAAGGTGGCTGGCGGGTGTCTGTCTCTCCCACTTTAGTTGGAGCGGATTCGATGAAAAGGGTCCTTATGAAGGGTAAATAGAAGTTGACAAGATCACGTTGTGGTTATTCGTAGGTAAGAAAACGTTCTTGCTAGAACCCAATTGCAGCCACGTAAAAGATGCAACAACAATTAGAGGACGTCTAACTTGTTTTTGCAGCAATTGTCATGTGATGTGATATGGCCAGAAGTTGTGATGAATGATGAATGATATATTGTGATGTATGAGATCATGTTCTTGTAATAGGAATCACGACTTGCATGTCGATGAGTATGACAACCGGCAGGAGCCATAGGAGTTGTCTTTATTTTGTATGACCTGCGTGTCATCGAAGAACGCCATGTAAACTACTTTACTTTATTGCTAAACGCGTTAGTCATAGAAGTAGAAGTAGTCGTTGGCGTGACAACTTCATGAAGACACAATGATGGAGATCATGGTGTCATGCCGGTGACAAGATGATCATGGAGCCCCGAAGATGAAGATCAAAGGAGCTATATGATATTGGCCATATCATGTCACTACTTCATATAATTGCATGTGATGTTTATTATGTTTATGCATCTTGTTTACTTAGATCGACGGTAGTAAATAAGATGATCCCTTATAACAATTTCAAGAAAGTGTTCCCCCTAACTGTGCACCGTTGCTAAAGTTCGTCGTTTCGAAGCACCACGTGATGATCGGGTGTGATAGATCCTTACGTTCACATACAACGGGTGTAAGACAGTTTTACACATGCAAAAACACTTAGGGTTAACTTGACGAGCCTAGCATGTACAGACATGGCCTCGGAACACGGAGACCGAAAGGTCGAACACGAGTCGTATGGAAGATACGATCAACATGAGAATGTTCACCGACGATGACTAGTCCGTCTCACGTGATGATCGAACACGGCTTAGTCGACTCGGATCGTGTAACACTTAGATGACTAGAGGGATGTCTAATCTGAGTGGGAGTTCATTCAATAATTTGATTAGATGAACTTAATTATCATGAACTTAGTCTAAAACCTTTTGCAAATATGTCTTGTAGATCAAATGGCCAACGCTCATGTCAACTTGAACTTCAACGCGTTCCTAGAGAAAACCAAGCTGAAAGATGATGGCAGCAACTATACGGACTGGGTCCGGAACCTGAGGATCATCCTCATAGCTGCCAGGAAACAATATGTCCTAGAAGGACCGCTAGGTGACGCTCCCGTCCCAGAGAACCAAGACATTATGAATGCTTGGCAGTCTCGTGCTGATGATTACTCCCTCGTTCAGTGCGGCATGCTTTACAGCTTAGAACCGGGGCTCCAAAAGCGTTTTGAGCATCACGGAGCATATGAGATGTTCGAGGAGCTGAAACTAGTTTTCCAAGCTCACGCTCGGGTCGAGAGATATGACATCTCCGACAAGTTCTATAGTTGTAAGATGGAGGAAAATAGTTCTGTCAGTGAGCACATACTCAAGATGTCTGGGTTGCACAACCGTATGACCCAGCTGAATATTAACCTCCCTAATGAGGCAGTCATTGACAGAATCCTTCAGTCGCTCCCACCAAGCTACAAGAGCTTTGTGATGAACTACAATATGCAGGGGATGGTAAAGACCATTCCTGAAGTATTTTCTATGCTGAAGTCAGCAGAGGTTGAAATCAAGAAAGAACATCAAGTGTTGATGGTCAATAAGACCACTAAGTTCAAGAAGGGCAAGGGTAAGAAGAACTTCAAGAAGGACGGCAAGGAGGTTGCCACGCCCGGTAAGCCAGTTGCCGGGAAGAAGTCAAAGAATGGACCCAAGCCTGAGACTGAGTGCTTTTATTGCAAGGGGAAGGGTCACTGGAAGCGGAACTGCCCCAAATACTTAGCGGATAAGAAGGCCGGCAACACTAAAGGTATATTCGATATACATGTAATTGATGTGTACCTTACCAGTACTCGTAGTAACTCCTGGGTATTTGATACCGGTGCCGTTGCTCATATTTGTAACTCACAGCAGGGGCTGCGGAATAAGCGGAGACTGGCAAAGGACGAGGTGACGATGCGCGTCAGGAATGGTTCCAGAGTCGATGTGATCACCGTCGGCACGCTACCTCTACATTTACCCACAGGATTAGTTTTGAACCTTAATAATTGTTATTTAGTACCATGTTTGAGCATGAACATTGTATCTGGATCTCGTTTAATATGAGATGGCTACTCATTTAAGTCTGAGAATAATGGTTGTTCGACTTATATGAGAGATATGTTTTATGGTCATGCTCCGATGGTCAATGGTTTATTCTTAATGAATCTCGAGCGTAATACTACACATACTCATAGCGTGAATACCAAAAGATGTAAAGTTGATAACGATAGTCCCACATACTTGTGGCACTGCCGCCTTGGTCACATTGGTGTCAAGCGCATGAAGAAGCTCCATGCTGATGGACTTTTAGAGTCTCTCGATTATGAATCATTTGACACATGCGAACCATGCCTCATGGGCAAGATGACCAAGACTCCGTTCTCCGGAACAATGGAGCGAGCAACCAACTTGTTGGAAATCATACATACCGATGTGTGCGGTCCAATGAGTGTTGAGGCTCGCGGAGGATATCGTTATGTTCTCACTCTCACTGATGACTTGAGTAGATATGGGTATGTCTACTTAATGAAACACAAGTCTGAGACCTTTGAAAAGTTCAAGGAATTTCAGAATGAGGTAGAGAATCAACGTGACCGAAAGATAAAATTCCTATGATCAGATCGTGGAGGAGAATACTTAAGTCACGAATTTGGTACACACTTAAGGAAATGTGGAATCGTTTCACAACTCACGCCGCCTGGAACACCTCAGCGTAACAGTGTGTCCGAACGTCGTAATCACACTCTATTAGATATGGTGCGGTCTATGATGTCTCTTACCGATTTACCGCTATCATTTTGGGGATATGCTCTAGAGACAGCTACATTCACTTTAAATAGGGCACCGTCTAAGTCCATTGAGACGACACCGTATGAATTATGGTTTGGGAAGAAACCTAAGCTATCGTTTCTAAAAGTTTGGGGATGCGATGCTTATGTCAAGAAACTTCAACCTGAAAAGCTCGAACCCAAGTCGGAAAAATGCGTCTTCATAGGATACCCTAAGAAACCATTGGGTATACCTTCTACCTTAGATCCAAAGGCAAGATCTTTGTTGCCAATAACGGATCCTTTCTGGAAAAAGAGTTTCTCTCGAAAGGAGTAAGTGGGAGGAAAGTAGAACTCGATGAAGTACTACCTCTTGAACCGGAAAGTAGTACAACTCAGGAAAATGTTCCTGTGGTGCCTACACCGACTGGAGAGGAAAATAATGATGATGATCAAGGTACTTCGGATCAAGTTGCTACTGAACTTCGTAGGTCCACAAGGACACGTTCCGCACCAGAGTGGTACGGCAACCCTGTCCTGGAAATCATGTTGTTAGACAACGGTGAACCTTCGAACTATGAAGAAGCGATGGCGGGCCCAGATTCCAACAAATGGCTAGAAGCCATGAAATCCGAGATAGAATCCATGTATGAAAACAAAGTATGGACTTTGACTGACTTGCCCGATGATCGGCGAGCGATAGAAAACAAATGGATCTTTAAGAAGAAGACGGACGCGGATGGAAATGTCACCATCTATAAAGCTCGACTTGCCGCTAAGGGTTATCGGCAAGTTCAAGGGATTGACTACGATGAGACTTTCTCTCCCGTAGCGAAGCTTAAGTCCGTCCGAATCATGTTGGCAATTGCCGCATACTATGATTATGAGATATGGCAGATGGACGTCAAAACGGCATTCCTTAACGGGCATCTTAAGGAAGAACTGTATATGATGCAGCCGGAGGGTTTTGTCGATCCTAAGAATGCTAACAAAGTATGCAAGCTCCAGCGATCCATTTATGGGCTGGTGCAAGCATCTCGGAGTTGGAACATTCGCTTTGATGAGATGATCAAAGCGTTTGGGTTTATGCAGACTTATGGAGAAGCCTGCGTTTACAAGAAAGTGAGTGGGAGCTCTGTAGAATTTCTCATATTATATGTAGATGACATACTCCTGATGGGAAATGATATAGAATTCTTGGACAGCATTAAGGCCTACTTGAATAAGTGTTTTTCAATGAAGGACCTTGGAGAAGCTGCTTATATATTAGGCATCAAGATCTATAGAAATAGATCGAGACGCCTCATAGGTCTTTCACAAAGCACATACCTTGATAAAATTTTGAAGAAGTTCAAAATGGATCGGTCCAAGAAGGGGTTCTTGCCTGTATTGCAAGGTGTGAGATTGAGCTCGGCTCAATGCCCGACCACGGCAAAAAATATAGAAGAGATGAGTGTCATCCCCTATGCTTCAGCCATAGGATCTATTATGTATGCCATGCTGTGTACCAGACCTGATGTAAACCTTGCCGTAAGTTTGGTAGGAAGGTACCAAAGTAATCCCGGCAAGGAACACTGGACAGCGGTCAAGAATATCCTGAAGTACCTGAAAAGGACAAAGGACATGTTTCTCGTTTATGGAGGTGACGAAGAGCTCGTCGTAAAGGGTTACGTCGATGCTAGCTTCGACACAGATCTGGATGACTCTAAGTCACAAACCGGATACGTGTATATGTTGAATGGTGGAGCAGTAAGCTGGTGCAATTGCAAGCAGAGCGTGGTGGCGGGATCTACATGTGAAGCGGAGTACATGGCAGCCTCGGAGGCATCGCATGAAGCTATTTGGGTGAAGGAGTTCATCACCGACCTAGGAGTCATACCCAATGCGTCGGGGCCGATCAAACTCTTCTGTGACAACACTGGAGCTATTGCCCTTGCCAAGGAGCCCAGGTTTCACAAGAAGACCAGGCACATCAAGCGTCGTTTCAACTCCATCCATGAAAATGTTCAAGATGGAGACATAGAAATTTGCAAAGTACATACGGATCTGAATGTCGCAGATCCGTTGACTAAACCTCTCTCGCGAGCAAAACATGATCAGCACCAGAACTCTATGGGTGTTCGATTCATCACAATGTAACTAGATTATTGACTCTAGGCAAGTGGGAGACTGTTGGAAATATGCCCTAGAGGCAATAATAAAAGTGTTATTATTATATTTCTTTGTTCATGATAATAGTCTTTTATTCATGCTATAACTGTATTATCCGGAAATCGTAATACACGTGTGAATACATAGACCACAATATGTCCCTAGTGAGCCTCTAGTTGACTAGCTCGTTGTGATCAACAGATAGTCATGGTTTCCTGGCTATGGACATTGGATGTCATTGATAACGGGATCACATCATTAGGAGAATGATGTGATGGACAAGACCCAATCCTAAGCATAGCACAAAGGTCGGTTAGTTCGTTTGCTAGAGCTTTTCCAATGTCAAGTATCTCTTCCTTAGACCATGAGATCGTGTAACTCCCGGATACCGTAAGAGTGCTTTGGGTGTACCAAACGTCACAACGTAACTGGGTGACTATAAAGGTGCACTACAGGTATCTCCGAAAGTCTCTATTGGGTTGACACGGATCGAGACTGGGATTTGTCACTCCGTATGACGGAGAGGTATCTCTGGGCCCACTCGGTAATGCATCATCAAAATGAGCTCAAAGTGACCAAGTGTTTGATCACGGGATCATGCATTGCGGTACGAGTAAAGTGACTTGCCGGTAACGAGACTAAACGAGGTATTGGGATACCGACGATCGAGTCTCGGGCATGTAACGTACCGATTGACAAAGGGAATTGCATACGGGGTTTGATCGAATCCTCGACATCGTGGTTCATCCGATGACAACATCGAGGAGCATGTGGGAGCCAACATGGGTATCCAGATCCCGCTGTTGGTTATTGACCTGAGGTCGTCTCGGTCATGTCTGCATGTCTCCCGAACCCGTAGGGTCTACACACTTAAGGTTCGGTGACGCTAGGGTTATCAGGAAGACAAGTATGTGATTACCGAATGTTGTTCGGAGTCCCGGATGAGATCCCGGACGTCACGAGGAGTTCCGGAATGGTCCGGCGGTAAAGATTTATATAAGGAAAGTGGTTAAACGGACACCGGAAAGTTTCGGTGGCATACCGGTATTGTACCGGGGCCACCGGAAGGGTTCCGGGGGTCCACCGGGTGGGGCCACCCCTCCCGGGGGGGGGCACATGGGCTGTGTGGGAGAGGGAGCCAGCCCCTAGTGGGCTGGGCGCACCTCCCCACCTAGGCCCATGCGGCTAGGGCAAGGGGAGGGGAAACCCTAAAGGGGGCGCCCCCCTAGCTTGGGGGGCAAGCCACCCCTTTTCCCTCTCCCTTTGGCCGCCGCCCCCCTCTAGGGTTTCCCCTAGAGGGCCGGCCCCCTTGCCCCTCTCCTCCTATATATAGAGGGGTGAGGGGAGGGCTGCTGGACACAACTCAAGGCGCAGCCCCTCCCCTCCCCAACACCTCTCCTCCTCCGTACGTGCTCGGCGAAGCCCTGTCAGAGTACTTCTGCACCAACTACACCACGCCGTCGTGCTGCCGTTGGAGCTGCCTTCCTCAACCTCTCCTTCCTTCTTGCTGGATCAAGATGGAGGAGATGTCGTCCGTCCCGTACGTGTGTTGAACGCGGAGGTGCTGTCCGTTCAGCACTTGGTCGTCGGTGATCCGAATCACGGCGAGTACGACTCCCTCATCACCATCCTCTTGAACGCTTCCGCACTCGATCTACAAGTGGTATGTAGATGCAAACTCACTCCCTTGACTCGTTGCTTAGATGAACTCATAGATGGATCTTGGTGAAACCGTAGGAAAAATTTTAATTTTCTGCAACGTTCCCCAACAATAATTTGCGAAGACCTTTTGACTATGTTCAGGATAATTAAGTTCATCTTGTGAACTCCCACTCAGATAGACATCCCTCCAGTCATCTAAGTGATTACATGATCCGAGTCAACTAGGCCGTGTCCAATCATCACGTGAGACGGACTAGTCAACATCGGTGAACATCTTCATGTTGATCGTATCTACCATACGACTCATGCTCGACCTTTCGGTCTCTTGTGTTCCGAGGCCATGTCTGTACATGCTAGGCTCGTCAAGTCAACCTAAGTGTTTTGCATGTGTTCCGAGGCCATGTCTGTACATGCTAGGCTCGTCAACACCCGTTGTATTCGAACGTAAGAATCTATCACACCCGATCATCACGTGGTGCTTCGAAACGACGAACTTTCGCAACGGTGCACAGTTAGGGGGAACACTTTCTTGAAATTTTAATGAGGGATCATCTTATTTACTACCGTCGTTCTAAGCAAATAACATGTATAAACATGATAAACATCACATGCAATCAAATAGTGACATGATATGGCCATCATCACTTTGCTCCTCTTGATCTCCATCTTCGGGGCTCCATGATCATCATCGTCACCGGCATGACACCATGATCTCCATCATCATGATCTTTATCATCGTGTCTTCATGAAATTGTCTCGTCAACTATTACTTCTACTACTACAGCTAACGGTTAGCAATAATGTAAAGTAATTACATGACGTTTATGTTGACACGCAGGTCATAAATAAATTAAGACAACTCCTATGGCTCTTGCCGGTTGTCATACTCATCGACATGCAAGTCGTGATTCCTATTACAAGAATATGATCAATCTCATACATCACATATATCATTCATCACATCCTTTTGGCCATATCACATCACATAGCATACCCTGCAAAAACAAGTTAGACGTCCTCTAATTGTTGTTTGCATGTTTTACGTGGCTGCTATGGGTTTCTAGCAAGAACGTTTCTTACCTACGCAAAAACCACAACGTGATATGCCAATTGCTATTTACCCTTCATAAGGACCCTTTTCATCGAATCCGATCCGACTAAAGTGGGAGAGACAGACACCCGCTAGCCACCTTATGCAACTAGTGCATGTCAGTCGGTGGAACCAGTCTCACGTAAGAGTACGTGTAAGGTCGGTCCGGGCCGCTTCATCCCACAATGCCGCCGAATCAAGATTGGACTAGTAACGGGAAGCATATTGAACAAAATCAACGCCCACAACTACTTGTGTTCTACTCGTGCATAGAAACTACGCATAGACCTAGCTCATGATGCCACTGTTGGGGAACGTAGCAATAATTCAAAATTTTCCTACATGTCACCAAGATCAATCTATGGAGTCATCTAGCAACGAGGGAGGAGTGAATCTACATACCCTTGTAGATCGCGCGCGGAAGCGTTCAAGAGAACGGGGTTGATGGAGTCGTACTCGTCGTGATCCAAATCACCGATGATCCTAGCGCTGAACGGACGGCACCTCCGCATTCAACACACGTACGGAGCAGCGACGTCTCCTCCTTCTTGATCCAGCAAGGGGGGAGGAGAGGTTGATGGAGATCCAGCAGCACGACGGCGTGGTGGTGGAAGTAGCGGGATTCCAACAGGGCTTTGCCAAGCGCTGCGGGAGGAGGGAGATGTGTCATGGGAGGGAGAGGGAGGCACCAGGGCTTAGGTTGGGCTGCCCTCCCTTACCCCCACTATATATAGGGCCAAGGGAGAGGGGGAGGCGCAGCCTTGGCCCTTCCTCCAAGGAAGGGTGCGGCCAGGGAGGAGTCCCTCCTCCCCAAGGCACCTCGGAGGTGCCTTCCCCCTTTAGGACTCTTCCTCTCCCTTGATTCTTGGCGCATGGGCCTCTTGGGGCTGGTGCCCTTGGCCCATATAGGCCAAGGCGCACCCCCTTCAACCCATGTGGCCCCCCGGGGCAGGTGGCCCCACCCGGTGGACCCCCGGGACCCTTCCGGTGGTCCCCGTACAATACCGGTGACCCCGAAACTTGTCCCGATAGCCAAAATAGCACTTCCTATATATAATTTTTTTACCTTCGGACCATTCCGGAACTCCTCGTGACGTCCGGGATCTCATCCAGGACTCTGAACAACATTCGGGTTACCGCATACTAATATCTCTATAACCCTAGCGTCACCGAACCTTAAGTGTGTAGACCCTACGGGTTCGGGAGACATGCAGACATGACCGAGATGACTCTCCGGTCAATAACCAACAGCGGGATCTGGATACCCATGTTGGCTGCCACATGTTCCACGATGATCTCATCGGATGAACCACGATGTCAAGGACTTAATCAATCCCGTATACAATTCCCTTTGTCTAGCGGTACGATACTTGCCCGAGATTCGATCGTCGGTATCCCGATACCTTGTTCAATCTCGTTACCGGCAAGTATCTTTACTCGTTTCGTAACACATCATCCCGTGATCAACTCCTTGATCACATTGTGCACATTATGATGATGTCCTACCGAGTGGGCCCAGAGATACCTCTCCGTTTACACGGAGTGACAAGTCCCAGTCTCGATTCGTGCCAACCCAACAGACACTTTCGGAGATGCCTGTAGTGTACCTTTATAGTCACCCAGTTACGTTGTGACGTTTGGCACACCCAAAGCACTCCTACGGTATCCGGGAGTTGCACAATCTCATGGTCTAAGGAAATGGTACTTGACATTAGAAAAGCTTTAGAATACGAACTACATGATCTTGTGATAGGCTTAGGATTGGGTCTTTGTCCATCACATCATTGTCCTAATGATGTGATCCCGTTATCAATGACATCCAATGTCCATGGTCAGGAAACCGTAACCATCTATTGATCAACGAGCTAGTCATCTAGAGGCTTACTAGGGACATGGTGTTGTCTATGTATCCACACATGTATCTGAGTTTCCTATCAATACAATTCTAGCATGGATAATAAACGATTATCATGAACAAGGAAATATAATAATAACTAATTTATTATTGCCTCTAGGGCATATTTCCAACGGTATTAGTTGTGAAACAATTTCCACAATGTCTTAATTCTGTGCCAAACTCGTAATTCAGATATTCATCTCTATGATCATATCATAGATATTTTATCCTCCTGTCACGACGATCTTTCAACTTCACCCTGAAATTACTTGAACCTTTCAATAATTCAGACTCGTGATTCATCAAGTAAATATACTCAACATCTACTCAAATCATCTGTGAAGTAAGAACATAACGATATCCACTACACGCCTCAGCACTCATTGGACTGCACACATCAAAATGTATTACTTCCAACAAGTTGCTTTCTAGTTCCATTTTACTGAAAACGAGGCTTTCAGTCATCTTGCCCATGTGGTATGATTTGCATGTCTCAAGTGATTCAAAATCAAGTGAGCCCAAACGATCCATCTGTATAGAGTTTCTTCATGCATATCTACCAACAAACATGGTTCACATGTCTCAATCCTTTCAAAAACGAGTGAGCCCAAAGATCCATCAACATGGAGCTTCTTCATGCGTTTTATACCGATATGACTTACGTGGCAGTGCCACAAGTAGGTGGTACTATCATTACTATCTTTTGGCATGAACATGTGTATCACTATGATCGAGATTCAATGAACCATTCATTTTAGGTGCAAGACCATTGAAGGTATTATTCAAATAAACAGAGTAACCATTATTCTCCTTAAATGAATAACCGTATTGCGATAGACATAATCCAATCATGTCTATGCTCAACGCAAACACCAATCTCGATGGTAGAGGGAGCGTGCGATGCTTGATCATATCAACATTGGAAACACTTCCAACACATATCGTTAGCTCACCTTTAGCTAGTCTCCGTTTATTCTGTAGCTTTTATTTCGAGTTATTAACACTTAGCAACCAAACCGGTATCTAATACCCTGGTGCTACTAGGAGTACTAGTAAAGTACACATCAACACAATGTATATCCAATATACTTCTATCGACCTTGCCAGCCTTCTCATCTACCAAGTATCTAGGGTAATTCTGCTCCAGTGGCTGTTCCCCTTATTACAGAAGCACTTAGTCTCGGGTTTGGGTTCAACCTTGGGTTTCTTCACTAGAGCAGCAGCTGAATTGCCGTTTCATGAAGTATCCCTTCTTGCCCTTGCCCTTCTTGAAACTAGTGGTTTCACCAACCATCAACAATTGATGCTCCTTCTTGATTTCTACTTTTGTGGTGTCAAACATCGCGAATATCTCAAGGATCATCATATATGTCCCCGATACATTATAGTTCATCACGAAGCTCTAGCAGCTTGGTGGTAATGACTTCGGAGAAACATCACTATCTCATCTGGAAGATCAACTCCCACTCGATTCAAATGATTGTTGTACTTAGACAATCTGAGCACAAGCTCAACAATTGAGCTTTTCTCCTTAGTTTGTAGGCTAAGAAAATCGTCAGAGGTCTTATACCTCTTGACGTGGGCACGAGCCTGAAATCCCAATTTCAGCCCTCGAAACATCTCATATGTTTTGCGACGTTTCAAAAACCGTCTTCGGTGCCTCAATTCTAAACCGTTTAACTGAACTATCACGTAGTTATCAAAATGTGTATGTCAGATGTTCGCAACATCCACAGACGACGTTCGAGGTTCAGCACACTGAGCGGTGCATTAAGGACATAAGCCTTCTATGAAGCAATGAGGACAAACCTCAGTTTACGGACCTAGTCCGCATAATTACTACTATCAACTTTCAACTAAATTTTCTCTAGGAACATATCTAAACAGTAGAACTGAAGCGCGAGCTACGACATAATTTGCGAAGACCTTTTGACTATGTTCAGGATAATTAAGTTCATCTTGTGAACTCCCACTGAGATAGACATCCCTCCAGTCATCTAAGTGATTACATGATCCGATTCAACTAGGCCGTGTCCAATCATCACGTGAGACGGACTAGTCAACATCGGTGAACATCTTCATGTTGATCGTATCTACCATACGACTCATGCTCGACCTTTCGGTCTCTTGTGTTCCGAGGCCATGTCTGTACATGCTAGGCTCGTCAAGTCAACCTAAGTGTTTTGCATGTGTTTCGAGGCCATGTCTGTACATGCTAGGCTCGTCAACACCCGTTGTATTCGAACGTAAGAATCTATCACACCCGATCATCACGTGGTGCTTCGAAACGATGAACTTTCGCAATGGTGCACAGTTAGGGGGAACACTTTCTTGAAATTTTAATGAGGGATCATCTTATTTACTACCGTCGTTCTAAGCAAATAAGATGTATAAACATGATAAACATCATATGCAATCAAATAGTGACATGATATGGCCATCATCACTTTGCTCCTCTTGATCTCCATCTTCGGGGCTCCATGATCATCATCGTCACCGGCATGACACCATGATCTCCATCATCATGATCTTTATCATCGTGTCTTCATGAAGTTGTCTCGTCAACTATTACTTCTACTACTACAGCTAACAGTTAGCAATAAAGTAAAGTAATTACATGACGTTTATGTTGACACGCAGGTCATAAATAAATTAAGACAACTCCTATGGCTCCTGCCGGTTGTCATACTCATCGACATGCAAGTCGTGATTCCTATTACAAGAACACGATCAATCTCATACATCACATATATCATTCATCACATCCTTTTGGCCATATCACATCACATAGCATACCCTGCAAAAACAAGTTAGACGTCCTCTAATTGTTGTTTGCATGTTTTACGTGGCTGCTATGGGTTTCTAGCAAGAACGTTTCTTACCTACGCAAAAACCACAACGTGATATGCCAATTGCTATTTACCCTTCATAAGGACCCTTTTCATCGAATCCGATCCGACTAAAGTGGGAGAGACAGACACCCGCTAGCCACCTTATGCAACTAGTGCATGTCAGTCGGTGGAACCAGTCTCACGTAACAGTACATGTAAGGTCGGTCCGGGCCGCTTCATCCCACAATGCCGCCGAATCAAGATTGGACTAGTAACGGTAAGCATATTGAACAAAATCAACACCCACAACTACTTTGTGTTCTACTCGTGCATAGAAACTACGCATAGACCTAGCTCATGATGCCACTGTTGGGGAACGTAGCAATAATTCAAAATTTTCCTACATGTCACCAAGATCAATCTATGGAGTCATCTAGCAACGAGGGAGGAGTGAATCTACATACCCTTGTAGATCGCGCGCGGAAGCGTTCAAGAGAACGGGGTTGATGGAGTCGTACTCGTCGTGATCCAAATCACCGATGATCCTAGCGCTGAACGGACGACACCTCCGCGTTCAACACACGTACGGAGCAGCGATGTCTCCTCCTTCTTGATCCAGCAAGGGGGGAGGAGAGGTTGATGGAGATCCAGCAGCACGACGACGTGGTGGTGGAAGTAGCGGGATTCCAACAGGGCTTCGCCAAGCGCTGCGGGAGGAGAGAGGTGTGTCATGGGAGGGAGAGGGAGACACCAGGGCTTAGGTTGGGCTGCCCTCCCTTCCCCCCACTATATATAGGGCCAAGGGAGAGGGGGAGGCGCAGCCTTGGCCCTTCCTCCAAGGAAGGGTGCGGCCAGGGAGGAGTCCCTCCTCCCCCAGGCACCTCGGAGGTGCCTTCCCCCTTTAGGACTCTTCCTCTCCCTTGATTCTTGGCGCATGGGCCTCTTGGGGCTGGTGCCCTTGGCCCATATAGGCCAAGGCGCACCCCCTTCAGCCCATGTGCCCCCCCAGGGCAGGTGGCCCCACCCGGTGGACCCCCGGGACCCTTCCGGTGGTCCCGGTACAATACCGGTGACCTCGAAACTTGTCCCGATAGCCGAAATAGCACTTCCTATATATAATTCTTTACCTCGGGACCATTCCGGAACTCCTCGTGACATCCGGGATCTCATCCGGGACTCTGAACAACATTCGGTTTACCGCATACTAATATCTCTATAACCCTAGCGTCACCGAACCTTAAGTGTGTAGACCCTCTGGGTTCGGGAGACATGCAGACATGACCGAGATGACTCTCTGGTCAATAACCAACAACGGGATCTGGATACCCATGTTGGCTCCCACATGTTCCACGATGATCTCATCGGATGAACCACGATGTCAAGGACTTAATCAATCCCGTATACAATTCCCTTTGTCTAGCGGTACGATACTTGCCCGCGATTCGATCGTCGGTATCCCGATACCTTGTTCAATCTCGTTACCGACAAGTCTCTTTACTCGTTTCGTAACACATCATCTCGTGATCAACTCCTTGATCACATTGTGCACATTATGATGATGTCCTACCGAGTGGGCCCAGAGATACCTCTCCGTTTACACGGAGTGACAAATTCTAGTCTCGATTCGTGCCAACCCAACAGACACTTTCGGAGATACCTGTAGTGTACCTTTATAGCCACCCAGTTACGTTGTGACGTTTGGCACACCCAAAGCACTCCTACGGTATCCGGGAGTTGCACAATCTCATGGTCTAAGGAAATGATACTTGACATTAGAAAAGCTTTAGCATACGAACTACATGATCTTGTGCTAGGCTTAGGATTGGGTCTTGTCCATCACATCATTCTCCTAATGATGTGATCCCGTTATCAACGACATCCAATGTCCATGGTCAGGAAATTGTAACCATCTATTGATCAACGAGCTAGTCAACTAGAGGCTTACTAGGGACATGGTGTTGTCTATGTATCCACACATGTATCTGAGTTTCCAATCAATACAATTCTAGCATGGATAATAAATGATTATCATGAACAAGGAAATATAATAATAACTAATTTATTATTGCCTCTAGGGCATATTTCCAACAGCCCACCCCCCCGGGCGCGTGGGCCTACCCCGTGGATGACTCGGGCACCTTCTTGACGTGAGACCTACGCCAAAAATTCCTATAAATACAGAAACCTCCAAAAAATAACCTAGATCGGGAGTTCCGCCGCTAGAAGCCTCCGTAGCCACCGAAAACCAATCTAGACCCGTTCCGGCACCCTGCTGGAGGGGGGAATCCCTCTCCGGTGGCCATCTTCATCATCCCGACGCTCTCCATGACGAGGAGGGAGTAGTTCACCCTCGGGGCTGAGGGTATGTACCAGTAGCTATGTGTTTGATCTCTCTCTCTCTCTCTCTCTCTCTCGTGTTCTTGATTCGGCACGATCTTGATGTATCGCGAGCTTTTCTATTATAGTTGGATCTTATGATGATTCTTCCCCTCTACTCTCTTGTAATGGATTGAGTTTTCCCTTTGAAGTTATCTTATCGGATTGAGTTTTTAAGGATTTGAGAACACTTGATGTATGTCTTGCACGTGCTTATCCGTGGTGACAATGGGATATCATATGATCCACTTGATGTATGTTTTGGTGATCAACTTGCGAGTTCCATGACACCATGAACTTATGCATAGGGGCTAGCACACGTTTTCGTCTTGACTCTCCGGTAGAAACTTTGGGGCACTCTTTGAAGTTCTTTGTGTTGGTTGAATATTTGAATCTGAGATTGTGTGATGCATATTGTATAATCATACCCACAGATACTTGAGGTGACATTGGAGTATCTAGGTGACATTAGGGTTTTGGTTGATTTGTGTCTTAAGGTTTTATTCTAGTACGAACTCTAGGATAGATTGAACGGAAAGAATAGCTTTGTGTTATTTTACTATGGACTCTTGAATAGATCGATCAGAAAGGATAACTTTGAGGTGGTTCCGTACCCTACCATAATCTCTTCGTTTGTTCTCAGCTATTAGTGACTTTGGAGTGACTCTTTGTTGCATGTTGAGGGATAGTTATATGATCCAATTATGTTATTATTGTTGAGAGAACTTGCACTAGTGAAAGTATGAACCCTGGGCCTTGTTTCGAAGCATTGCAATACCGTTTTCACTCACTTTTATAATTAGTTATACCGAACCTTGCTGTTTTTATATTTTCAGATTACAAAAGCCTATATCTACCATCCATATTGCACTTGTATCACCATCTCTTCACTGAACTAGTGCATCTATACAATTTACCATTGTATTGGGTGTGTTGGGGACACAAGAGACTCTTTGTTATTTGGTTGTAGCGTTGCTTGAGAGAGACCATCTTCATCCTATGCCTCACACGGATTGATAAACCTTAGGTCATCCACTTGAGGGAAATTTGCTACTGTTGGAAATATGCCCTAGAGGCAATAATAAAAGTATTATTATTATATTTCCTTGTTCATGATAATTGTCTTTTATTCATGCTATAACTGTATTATCCAGAAATCGTAATACACGTGTGAATACATAGACCACAATATGTCCCTAGTGAGCCTCTAGTTGACTAGCTCGTTGTGATCAACAGATAGTCATGGTTTCCTGGCTATGGACATTGGATGTCGTTGATAACGGGATCACATCATTAGGAGAATGATGTGATGGACAAGACCCAATCCTAAGACTAGCACAAAAGATCGTGTAGTTCATTTGCTAGAGCTTTGCCAATGTCAAGTATCTCTTCCTTCGACCATGAGAGCGTGTAACTCCTGGATACCGTAGGAGTGCTTTGGGTGTATCAAACGTCACAACGTAACTGGGTGACTATAAAGGTGCACTACAGGTATCTCCGAAAGTATCTATTGTTTTATGCGGATCGAGACTGTGATTTGTCACTCCGTGTAAACAGAGAGGTATCTCTGGGCCCACTCGGTAGGACATCATCATATGCGCAATGTGACCAAGGAGTTGATCACGGGATGATGTGTTACGGAACGAGTAAAGTGACTTGCCGGTAACGAGATTGAACAAGGTATTGGATACCGACGATCGAATCTCGGGCAAGTAACATACCGATAGACAAAGGGAATTGAATACGGGATTGATTAAGTCCTTGACATCGTGGTTCATCCGATGAGATCATCGTGGAACATGTGGGAGCCATCATGGGTATCCAGATCCCGCTGTTGGTTATTGACCGGAGAACGTCTCGGTCATGTCTACATGTCTCCCGAACCCGTAGGGTCTACACACTTAAGGTTCGATGACGCTAGGGTTATAAAGGAAGTTTGTATGTGGTTACCGAATGTTGTTCGGAGTCCCGGATGAGATCCCGGACGTCACGAGGAGTTCCGGAATGGTCCGGAGGTAAAGATTTATATTTGGGAAGTCCTATTTTGGCCACCGGAAAATGTTCGGGATTTTTCGGTATTGTACCGGGAAGGTTCTAGAAGGTTCCGGAGTGGGGCCCACCTACATGGGGGGACACACATGGACGTGGGTAGTGGGGGCAAGGCCCCACACCCCTGGTCAAGGCGCACCAAGATCCTCCTTAGAAGGAATAAGATCATATCCCGAAGGGATAAGATCAAGATCCCTAAAAAGGGGGGATAACAGTCGGTGGGGAAGGAAATAATGAGATTTCTTTCCTCCCACCTTGGCCAACGCCCCAATGGACTTGTAGGGCAAGAAACCAGCCCCTCCACCCCTATATATAGTGGGGAGGCGCATGGGAGCTATAGACGAACTTCTGGTGCAGCCCTCCCCCTCTCACAAGTACTCCTCCTCTCCCGCGGTGCTTGGCGAAGCCCTGCAGGATTGCCACGCTCCTCCACCACCACCACGCCGTTGTGCTGCTGCTGGATGGAGTCTTCCTCAACCTCTCCCTCTCTCCTTGCTGGATCAAGGATTGGGAGACGTCACCGGGCTGTATGTGTGTTGAACGCGGAGGTGCCGTGCGTTCGGCACTTGATCATCGGTGATTTGAATCACGACGAGTACGACTCCATCAACCCCGTTCACTTGAACGCTTCCGCTTAGCGATCTACAAGGGTATGTAGATGCACTCTCTTTCTACTCGTTGCTGGTCTCTCCATAGATAGATCTTGGTGACACGTAGGAAAATTTTGAATTTCTGCTACGTTCCCCAACAGTGGTATCAGAGCTAGGTCTATTGCGTAGATTCTTTGCACGAGTAGAACACAAAGTAGTTGTGGGCGTTGATGTTGTTCAATATGCTTACCATTACTAGTCCAATCTTGTTTCGACGGTATTGTGGGATGAAGCGGCCCGGACCGACCTTACACGTACTCTTACGTGAGACAGGTTCCACCGATTGACATGCACTTGGTGCATAAGGTGGCTAGCGGGTGCCAGTCTCTCCCACTTTAGTCGGAACGGATTCGATGAAAAGGGTCCTTATGAAGGGTAAATATCAATTGGCATATCATGTTGTGGTCTTGCGCAGGTAAGAAACGTTCTTGCTAGAAACCCATAGCAGCCACGTAAAACATGCAACAACAATTAGAGGACGTCTAACTTGTTTTTGCAGGGTATGCTATGTGATGTGATATGGCCAAGAAGAATGTGATGAATGATATGTGATGTATGAGATTGATCATGTTCTTGTAATAGGATTCACGACTTGCATGTCGATGAGTATGACAACCGGCAGGAGCCATAGGAGTTGTCTTTATTTATTGTATGACCTGCGTGTCATTGAAGAACGCCATGTAAACTACTTTACTTTATTGCTAAACGCGTTAGTCATAGAAGTAGAAGTAGTCGTTGGCGTGACAACTTCATGAAGACACGATGATGGAGATCATGATGATGGAGATCATGGTGTCGTGCCGGTGACGATGATGATCATGGAGCCACGAAGATGAAGATCAAAAGGAGCAAAATGATATTGGCCATATCATGTCACTATTTGATTGCATGTGATGTTTATCATGTTTATGCATCTTGTTTGCTTAGGACGACGGTAGTAAATAAGATGATCCCTTACAAAATTTCAAGAAGTGTTCTCCCCTAACTGTGCACCGTTGCTACAGTTCGTCGCTTCTAAGCACCACGTGATGATCGGGTGTGATGGATTCTTACGTTCACATACAATGGGTGTAAGACAGTTTTACACAGCGAAAACACTTAGGGTTAACTTGACGAGCCTAGCATGTGCAGACATGGCCTCGGAACACGGAGACCAAAAGGTCGAGCATGAGTCGTATGGTAGATACGATCAACATGAAGATGTTCACCGATGATGACTAGTCCGTCTCACGTGATGATCGGACACGGCCTAGTTGACTCGGATCATGTGATCACTTAGATGACCAGAGGGATGTCTATCTAAGTGGGAGTTCATAAGATGAACTTAATTATCCTGAACATAGTCAAAAGACCTTTTGCAAATTATGTCGTAAGCTCGCGCTTTAGTTCCACTGTTTAGATATGTTCCTAGAGAAAATATAGTTGAAAGTTGATAGTAGCGATTATGCGATCAGTAGAAAGCTTATGTCCTTAATGCACCGCTCAGTGTGCTGAACCCCAACGTCGTTTGTCGATGTTGCGAACATCGGACATACACGTTTTGATAACTATGTGATAGTTCAATTAAATGGTTTAAGTAGAGGCACCAAAGACGTTTTCGAAACGTCGCGGAACATATGAGATGTTTCGAGGGCTGAAATTGGGATTTCAGGCTCGTGCCCACGTCAAGAGGTATAAGACCTCTGACGATTTTCTTAGCCTGCAAACTAAGGGAGAAGAGCTCAATCGTTGAGCTTGTGCTCAGATTGTCTGAGCACAACAATCACTTGAATCGAGTGGGAGTTGATCCTCCAGATGAGATAGTGATGTTTCCCCAAAGTCATTACCACCAAGCTGCTAGAGCTTCGTGATTAACTATAACATATCAGGGATAGATATGATGATCCTTGAAATATTCATGATGTTTGACACCGCGAAAGTAGAAATCAAGAAGGAGCATCAATTGTTGATGGTTGGTGAAACCACTAGTTTCAAGAAGGGCAAGGGAACAAAGGGATACTTCATGAAACGACAATTCAGCTGCTGCTCTAGTGAAGAAACCCAAGGTTGAACCCAAACCCAAGACTAAGTGCTTCTGTAATAAGGGGAACAACCACTGGAGCAGCATTACCCTAGATACTTGGTAGATGAGAAGGCTGGCAAGGTCGATAGAAGTATATTGGATATACATTATGTTAATGTGTACTTTACTAGTACTCCTAGTAGCACCAGGGTATTGGATACCGGTTCGGTTGCTAAGTGTTAGTAACTCGAAATAAAAGCTACGGAATAAACGGAGACTAGCTAAAGGTGAGCTGACGATATATGTTGGAAGTGTTTCCAAGGTTGATATGATCAAGCATCGCACGCTCCCTCTACCACCGAGATTGGTGTTTGCGTTGAGCATAGACATGATTGGATTATGTCTATCGCAATACGGTTATTCATTTAAGGAGAATAATGGTTACTCTATTTTTGAATAATACCTTCAATGGTCTTGCACCTAAAGGAATGGTTTATTGAATCTCGGTCGTAGTGATACACATTTTCATGCCAAAAGATATAAGATAGTAATGATAGTACCACTTACTTGTGGCACTGCCATGTAAGTCATAATGGTATAAAACGCATGAAGAAGCTCCATGTTGATGGATCTTTGGACTCACTCGTTTTTGAAAAGTTTGAGACATGCGAACCATGTCTATTGCTGTATATGCATGAAGAAACTCCATGCAAATGGATCGTTCGGACTCACTTGATTTTGAATCACTTGAGATATGCAAATCATACCACATGGGCAAGATGACTGAAAAGCCTCATTTTCAGTAAGATGGAACAAGATAGCAACTTGTTGGAAGTAACACATTTTGATGTGTGCAGTTGAATGAGTGCTGAGGCATGCAGTGAATATCATTATGTTCTTACTTCACAGATGATTCGAGTAAATGTTGAGTATATTTACTTGATGAAACACAAGTCTGAATTATTGAATGGTTCAAGTAATTTCAGAGTGAAGTAGCAGATCATTGTGACAAGAGGATAAAATGTCTATGATATGATCATAGAGATGAATATCTGAGTTACGAGTTTTGGCACACAATTAAGACATTGTGGAAATTGTTTCGCAATTAATACCGCCTGGAACACCATAATGTGATGGTGTGTCCGAACATCATAGTTGCACCCTATTGGATATGGTGCGTACCATGATGTCTCTTATCGAATTACCACTATCGTTCATGGGTTAGGCATTAGAGACAACCACATTCACTTTAAATAGGGCACCACGTAATTCCGATGAGATGACGCCGTATGAATTATGGTTTAGAGAAACCTAAGTTGTCGTTTCTTAAAAGTTTGGGGCTGCGACGCTTATATGAAAAAGTTTCAGGTTGATAAGCTCGAACCCAAAGCGGATAAAATGCATCTTCATAGGAAACCCAAAACAGTTGGGTATACCTCCTAATTCAGATCCGAAAGCAATATGGATTGTTTCTAGAATCGGGTCCTTTCTCGAGGAAAAGTTTCTCTCGAAAGAATTGAGTGGGAGGATGGTGGAGACTTGATGAGGTTATTGAACCGTCTCTTCAACTAGTGTGTGACAGGGCACAGGGAGTTGTTCCTGTGGCACCTACACCAATTGAAGTGGAAGCTTATGATATTGATCATGAAACTTCGGATCAAGTCACTCCCAAACCTCGTAGGATGACAAGGATGCGTACTACTTCAGAGTGGTACGTAATCCTGTCTTGAAGGTCATGTTGCTAGACAACAATGAACCTACGAGCTATGGAGAAGCGATGGTGGGCCCAGATTCCGATAAATGGCTTGAGGCCATAAAATCCGAGAGAGGATCCATGTATGAAAACAAAGTGTAGACTTTGGCAGAACGGCTCGATGGTCGTAAGGCTAATGAGTACAGATGGATTTCAAAAGGAAGATGGACAATGATGGTAAATGTCACCATTAAGAAAGCTCGACTTGTCGTTAAGATGTTTTCCGACAAGTTCAAGGAGTTGACTACGATGAGACTTTCTCACTCGTAGCGATGCTAAGAGTCTGTTGGAATTATATTAGCGATTACTGCATTATTTATGAAATCTTGCAGATAGGATGTCAAAACATTGTTTCCTCGACGATTTTAATGAGGAAAGGTTGTATGTGATACAACCGGAAGGTTTTGTCAATCCCGAAAGATGCTAATAAGTATGCAAAGCTCCAGCAATCCTTCTAAGGACTGGAGTGAGCATCTCGGAGTTGGAATGTATGCTTTGATGATGATCAAAAATTTTGGGTTTGTACAAAGTTTATGAGAAACTTGTATTTCCAAAGAAGTGAGTGGGAGCACTATAGAATTTATGATGAGTATATGTTGTTGACATATTGTTGATCAGAAATGACGTAGAATTTCTGGAAAGCATATAGGGTTATTTTGAAAGTGTTTTTCAATGGAAAGCCTGGATTAAGCTACTTGAACATTGAGCATCAAGATCTATAAGGATAGATCAAAATGCTTAATAATACTTTCAAATGAGCACATACCTTGACATGATCTTGAAGGTGTTCAAGATGGACCAGTCAAAGAAGGAGTTCTTGCCTGAGTTGTAAGGTACAAAGTTAAGACTTAAAGCTCGACCACGGCAGAATAGAGAGAAAGGACGAAGGTCGTCCCCTATGCTTCAGACGTAGGCTCTTCAGTATGCTATGCTGTGTACCGCACCTGAAGTGTGCCTTGCCATGAGTCAGTCAAGGGGTACAAGAGTGATCCAAGAATGGCTCACAGGACAGCGGTCAAAGTTATCCTTAGTAACTAGTGGACTAAGGAATTTTCTCGATTATGGAGGTGGTAAAAGAGTTCGTCGTAAAGGTTACGACGATGCAAGCTTGACACCTATCCGGATAGCTCTGAGTAGAGAGACCGGATACATATAATGGAGCAATAATTTAGAATAGCTCCAAGTAGAACAGTTGTTTGGAATAGCTCCAAATAGAGCGTGGTAGCTGCATCTAGGAGATGACATAGAGATTTGTAAAGCACACACGGATCTGAAAGGTTCAGACCCGTTGACTAAAACCTCTCTCACAAGCAACATGATCAAACATAAAACTCATTGAGTGTTAATCACATAGTGATGTGAACTAGACTACTGACTCTAGTAAACTCTTGGGTATTAGTCACATGGCGATGTGAACTAGATTATTGACTCTAGTGCAAGTGGGAGACTGTTGGAAATATGCCCTAGAGGCAATAATAAAAGTATTATTATTATATTTTCTTGTTCATGATAATTGTCTTTTATTCATGCTATAACTGTATTATCCGGAAATCGTAATACACGTGTGAATACATAGACCACAATATGTCCCTAGTGAGCCTCTAGTTGACTAGCTCGTTGTGATCAACAGATAGTCATGGTTTCCTGGCTATGGGCATTGGATGTCGTTGATAACGGGATCACATCATTAGGAGAATGATGTGATGGACAAGACCCAATCCTAAGACTAGCACAAAAGATCGTGTAGTTCATTTGCTAGAGCTTTGCCAATGTCAAGTATCTCTTCCTTCGACCATGAGAGCGTGTAACTCCTGGATACCGTAGGAGTGCTTTGGGTGTATCAAACGTCACAACGTAACTGGGTGACTATAAAGGTGCACTACAGGTATCTCCGAAAGTATCTATTGTTTTATGCGGATCGAGACTGGGATTTGTCACTCCCTGTAAACGGAGAGGTATCTCTGGGCCCACTCGGTAGGACATCATCATATGCGCAATGTGACCAAGGAGTTGATCACGGGATGATGTGTTACGGAACGAGTAAAGTGACTTGCCGGTAACGAGATTGAACAAGGTATTGGATACCGACGATCGAATCTCGGGCAAGTAACATACCGATAGACAAAGGGAATTGAATACGGGATTGATTAAGTCCTTGACATCGTGGTTCATCCGATGAGATCATCGTGGAACATGTGGGAGCCATCATGGGTATCCAGATCCCGCTGTTGGTTATTGACCGGAGAACGTCTCGGTCATGTCTACATGTCTCCCGAACCCGTAGGGTCTACACACTTAAGGTTCGATGACGCTAGGGTTATAAAGGAAGTTTGTATGTGGTTACCGAATGTTGTTCGGAGTCCCGGATGAGATCCCGGACGTCACGAGGAGTTCCGGAATGGTCCGGAGGTAAAGATTTATATTTGGGAAGTCCTATTTTGGCCACCGGAAAATGTTCGGGATTTTTCGGTATTGTACCGGGAAGGTTCTAGAAGGTTCCGGAGTGGGGCCCACCTACATGGGGGGACACACATGGACGTGGGTAGTGGGGGCAAGGCCCCACACCCCTGGTCAAGGCGCACCAAGATCCTCCTTAGAAGGAATAAGATCATATCCCGAAGGGATAAGATCAAGATCCCTAAAAAGGGGGGATAACAATCGGTGGGGAAGGAAATAATGAGATTTCTTTCCTCCCACCTTGGCCAACGCCCCAATGGACTTGGAGGGCAAGAAACCAGCCCCTCCACCCCTATATATAGTGGGGAGGCGCATGGGAGCTATAGACGAAGTTCTGGTGCAGCCCTCCCCCTCTCACAAGTACTCCTCCTCTCCCGCGGTGCTTGGCGAAGCCCTGCAGGATTGCCACGCTCCTCCACCACCACCACGCCGTTGTGCTGCTGCTGGATGGAGTCTTCCTCAACCTCTCCCTCTCTCCTTGCTGGATCAAGGCTTGGGAGACATCACCGGGCTGTATGTGTGTTGAACGTGGAGGTGCCGTGCGTTCGGCACTTGATCATCGGTGATTTGAATCACGACGAGTACGACTCCATCAACCCCGTTCACTTGAATGCTTCCGCTTAGCGATCTACAAGGGTATGTAGATGCACTCTCTTTCTACTCGTTGCTGGTCTCTCCATAGATAGATCTTGGTGACACGTAGGAAAATTTTGAATTTCTGCTACGTTCCCCAACAGCTACTGTCCTACAAACCTCTGCACATGGAGGCCCAACAACGTCTACAATAAGAAGATTGTGTAGTAGACATCAAGCTCTTTTCTGGCTCCGTTGCCTGGGAGGTTAGCGCTTGAAGGTATATCTTTAGATCTTGCAATCGAATCTTTTTGTTTCTTTTTTTATCACTAGTATAGTTTAAAAGAAAATCATAAAAAATGGAATTGAGGATACCTCATATGCTTCACCTTTTTAATGTCTTTCATGAAAATAAGGATTGTGATAATTGTGCCAAAGTGTTAGAAGAAGAATGCATTAGAATGTTTGGCATTAAATATTTGAATGATGAGCATGATTGCAATGTTGTTAGTATGAATTCCTTGAATATCCATGGTACTAATGATGATTGCACTAGTCATGATGAAAATGTCTCTTATAAGCATGTCAATTTTTGTGGAGTGCATAGAGTTTGCAAGTACACACCAAATAGGGAAGATACATTTTGCAAGAGGCATAAGTATTTAGAAACTAAATGGTTGCAAGAAAGGCTAGACGTTTGTGCTGAAAAATTAAATTTTCTTAGCCATCCTTGTGAACTTTGCAATGAACGTGGTCATTTAAATATCCAATGCAAATTGTTTCATGATCTAATCATGTCCAAAAATTGTGATGACTTGATTTCCCTTGCGCATCATAATGAACTTAGTTTGCTTCTGGGTTATGAAGAAATGAAACGTATAACTAAGGATATTCCAGAATTTGCCCTTGATAAAGTTCTTGATTTTGATCTAGAGGAAATTTATATGTATTGTGCGGTGAATTGCATTGAAAATCCGTATATTGCCAATTACATAAAGACAAGAAAACAAATAGAAGATGAAGAGAGTACTAATGAAAGGGAAGAGACTTCCCAATATCCTCCTATTATTTCTTATGATGAATCAGGTAACGAGGAAGAGCTTTCTATCCAACCAATCTCATTAATAAGGACTCCAAAAAGAGGTTTAAACCCACACATGATGCGAAGAAGCAAAAGAAAAGACGTAGAAGCAAAGGTAAAAAGGTATCCCTCCCAAATGATGTTGCTCCTATTACTCATTGCGATGATGATAATTGCTATACTATTGGTGCTATCCATACTATTAATGATGAGAGTGATTATGCTTATGATATGAAAGGGCCCAAGCTTGGGGATGCTATGTTTGATGAGAATGACATGTTTGAGAATTTATTTGCTGCAATTAATGTTTGTCCCAAGCTTGTGGATGCTATGTTTAATGAAGATGATATTTTTAGTCTCCCAAGTTTTGATGAGCAAATTTATTATGATGATAGCATGCGTCCTATTTATGATGGTTATATTGATGAAAGTGGGGTTGGAAGAGTGTCAACTTTAGGAAGTAATGATCCCACTATTTTGGAGGGTGTTGAATCTTATTGTGACAATTATGAAAGTGGATTTGGAGAGGTCATGACTTTATTTAGTAATGATTCCACTATCTTGGAAGAGGTTTCAATCGATTATGATGAGAACAAAGTTGCTACTTATGATAATTATTGTGATGATACTTATGATATAAAAATTAGTGATGATTATATTTATAAAACTTGTCATGATTACGATTACCCTCTTTCTGAACATTACTCTTTTAATGTGGAAACAATTTATAGTATTCGAGTTTCTTATGATACTCCCACTATTCCGAATGAGAAGAATTTTGCTTATGAGGAGAATAGTAAATTTTCTGTGCTTGTAGATCATGAAAAGAATGATTTATGTGATGGTTATATTGTTGAATTCATTCATGATGCTACTGAAAATTATTATGAGGGAGGAATATATGCTTTTAGGGATTGCAATAATATCAAGTTTCCTCTCTATGTGCATAACGTTTTAAAGTTATGCTTGTTTTGCCTTCCTATGCTAGTTGATTATTGTTCCCATAAGTTGTTTGTTCACAAAATCCCTATGCATAGGAAGTGGGTTAGACTTAAATGTGCTATTCATATTCTTCATGATGCTCTCTTTATGTTTCAATTCTTATCTTTTATGTGAGCATCATTGAAATCATCATGCCTAGCTAGGGGCGTTAAACGATAGCGCTTGTTGGGAGGCAACCCAACTTCATTTTTGTTCTTTGCTTTTTTATCATGTTTAGCAATAAATAATTCATCTAGCCTCTGTTTAGATGTGGTTTTATGTTTTAATTAGTGTTTGTGCCAAGTAGAACCTTTGGGAAGACTTGGGTGAAGTCTTTGCGATCTTGCTGTAAAAAATAGAAACTTTAGCGCTCACGAGTTTTGCTGCCATTTTTTACTGGAGAGTGCGATTAGGTTGATTATTTTTGCAGATGATTAATAGACAAATTCCTCACGTCCACCAATTTATTTAAGAATTTTTGGTGTTACATAAGTATACGTTTGCTACAGATTACTACACACTGTTCTGTTTTTGACAGATTCTGTTTTCATTGTGTTGTTTGCTTATTTTGATGAATCTATGAGTAGTATCGGAGGGTATGAACCATAGAGAAGTTGGAATACAGTAGATATTACACCAATATGAATTTAGAATGAGTTCACAACAGTACCTAAGTGGTGATTTATTTTCTTATACTAACGGAGCTTACAGGTTTTCTGTTAAGTTTTGTGTTGTGAAGTTTTCAAGTTTTGGGTAAAGATTCGATGGACTATGGAATAAGGAGTGGCAAGAGCCTAATATTGGGGATACCCGAGGCACCCCAAGGTAATATTCAAGTACAACCAAGAGCCTAAGCTTGGGGATGCCCCGGATGGCATCCCCTCTTTCGTCTTCGTTCATCGGTAACGTTACTTGGAGCTATATTTTTATTCACCACATGATATGTGTTTTGCTTGGAGCGTCATTTTATTTTATTTTGTTTTGATTGCTGTTTGAATAAAATACCAGGGTCTGAAATTCTTAAATGTTAGAGAGTCTTCACATAGTTGCATAATTATTCGACTACTCATTGAGCTTCACTTATATTTTTCGGAGTAGTTTGTCGTTTGCTCTAGTGCCTCACTTATATCTTCTTAGAGCATAGCGGTGGTTTTATTTTATAGAAATATATTAACTCTCGTGCTTCACTTATATTATTTTGAGAGTCTTTAGAACAGCATGGTAGTTTGCTTTGGTTATGAAACTAGTCCTAATATGATAGGCATCCAAGAGGGATATAATAAAAACTTTCATATAAAGTGCATTGAATACTATGAGAAGTTTGATACTTGATAATTGTTTTGAGATATGAAGATGGTAATATTAGAGTCGTGCTATTTGAGTAATTGTGAATTTGAGAAATACTTGTGTTGAGGTTTGCAAGTCCCGTAGCATGCACGTATGGTAACCGTTGTGTGACAAATTTGAAGCATGAGGTGTTTCCTTGATTGCCTTCCTTATGAGTGGCGATTGGGCACGAGCGATGGTCTTTTCCTACCAATCTACCCCCCTAGGAGCATGCACGTAGTGCTTGGTTTTTGATAACTTGTAGATTTTTGCAATAAGTATGTGAGTTCTTTATGACTAATGTTGAGTCCATGGATTATACGCACTCTCTGCCTTCCATCATTGCTAGCCTCTTCGGTATCATGCATTGCCCTTTCTCACCTCGAGAGTTGGTGCAAACTTCGACGGTGCATCCAAACCCCGTGATATGATACGCTCTGTCACACATAAACCTCCTTATATCTTCCTCAAAACAGCCACCATATCTACCTATTATGGCATTTCCATAGCCATTCCGAGATATATTGCCATGCAACTTTCCACTGTACCATTCATCATGACACACATCAACATTGTCATATTGCCTTGCATGATCATGTAGTTGACATCGTATTTGTGGCAAAGCCACCATGCATAATTTATCATACATGTCACTCTTGATTCACTGCCCATCCCGGTACACTGCCGGAGGCATTCATATAGAGTCATATTTTGTTCTAGAATCGAGTTGTAATCATTGAGTTGTAAATAAATAGAAGTGTGATGATCATCATTAATAGAAAATTGTCCCCAAAAAAGGAGAAAGGCCCAAAAAAGGAAAGGTCTAAAAGAAGGGGGCAATGCTACTATCCTTTTTCCACACTTGTGCTTCAAAGTAGCACCATGATCTTCATGATAGAGAGTCTCTTATATTGTCACTTTCATATACTAGTGGGAATTTTTCATTATAGAACTTGGCTTGTATATTCCAACAATGGGCTTCCTCAAATGCCCTAGGTCTTCGTGAGTAAGCAAGTTGATGCACACCCACTTAGTTTCTTTTGTTGAGCTTTCATACATTTATAGCTCTAGTGCATCGGTTGCATGGCACTCCCTACTCCTTGCATTGACATCAATTGATGAGCATCTCCCTAGCCCATTGATTAGCCGCGTCAATGTGAGACTTTCTCCTTTTTGTCTTCTCCACACAACCTCCATCATTATATTCTATTCCACCCATAGTGATATGTCCATGGCTCACGCTCATGTATTGCATGAAAGTTGAAAAAAGTTTGAGATTACTAAAGTATGAAACAATTGCTTGGTTTGTCATCGAAGTTGTGCATGATGAGAACATTTTTGTGTGACGAAAATGAAGCATAGCCAAACCATATGATTTTGTAGGGATAAGCTTTCTTTGGCCATTTTATTTTGAGAAGACATAATTGCTTAGTTAGTATGCTTGAAGTATTATTATTTTTATGTCAATATTAAACTTTTGTCTTGAATCTTATGGATCTGAATATTCTTGCCACAATAAAGAGAATTACATGGATAAATATGTTATGTAGCATTCCACATCAAAAATTCTGCTTCTATCATTTACCTACTCAAGGACGAGCAGGAATTAAGCTTGGGGATGCTTGATACGTCTCCAACGTATCTATAATTTTTGATTGTTCCATGCTATTATATTATCAACCTTGGATGTTTTATATGCATTTATATGCTATTTCATATGATTTTTGGGACTAACCTATTAACCTAGAGCCCAGTGCCAGTTTCTGTTTTTTCCTTGTTTTTGAGTTTTACAGAAAAGGAATACCAAACGGAGTCCAATTGACGTGCCAATTTTTGACGATTTTTTATGGACCAAAAGAAGACCCCGGAGTAAAAGAGTTGGGCCAGAAGAGTCCCGAGCCGTCCACGAGGGTGGGGGGCGCGCCCACCCCCCGGGCGCGTGGGCCTACCTCGTGGACGACTCGGGCACCTTCTTGACGTGAGACCTACGCCAAAAATTCCTATAAATACAGAAATCTCTAGAAAATAACGTAGATCGGGAGTTCCGCCGCCAGAAGCCTCCGTAGCCACTGAAAACCAATCTAGACCCGTTCCGGCACCCTGCCGGAGGGGGGAATCCCTCTCCGGTGGCCATCTTCATCATCCCAGCGCTATCCATGACGAGAAGGGAGTAGTTCACCCTCGGGGATGAGGGTATGTACCATTAGCTATATGTTTGATCTCTCTCTCTCTCGTGTTCTTGATTCAGCATGATCTTGATGAAGGAAATATGCCCTGGAGGCAATGATAAAGTTATTATTTATTTCCTTATTTCATGATAAATGTTTATTATTCATGCTAGAATTGTATTAACCGGAAACATAATACATGTGTGAATACATAGACAAACAGAGTGCCACTAGTATGCCTCTACTTGACTAGCTCGTTAATCAAAGATGGTTATGTTTCCTAACCATGGACAAAGAGTTGTTATTTGATTAACGGGATCACATCATTAGGAGAATGATGTGATTGACTTGACCCATTCCGTTAGCTTAGCACTTGATCGTTTAGTATGTTGCTATTGCTTTCTTCATGACTTATACATGTTCCTATGACTATGAGATTATGCAACTCCCGTTTACCGGAGGAACACTTTGTGTGCCACCAAACGTCACAACATAACTGGGTGATTATAAAGGTGCTCTACAGGTGTCTCCGAAGGTACTTGTTGGGTTGGCGTATTTCAAGATTAGGATTTGTCACTCCGGTTGTCGGAGAGGTATCTCTGGGCCCTCTCGGTAATGCACATCACTTAAGCCTTGCAAGCATTGCAACTAATGAGTTAGTTGCAGGATGATGTATTACGGAATGAGTAAAGAGACTTGCGGGTAACGAGATTGAACTAGGTATTGAGATACCGACGATCGAATCTCGGGCAAGTAACATACCGATGACAAAGGGAACAACGTATGTTGTTATGCGGTCTGACCGATAAAGATCTTCGTAGAATATGTAGGAGCCAATATGAGCATCCAGGTTCCACTATTGGTTATTGACCGGAGACGTGTCTCGGTCATGTCTACATCGTTCTTGAACCCGTAGGGTCCGCACGCTTAAGGTTTCGATGACAGTTATATTATGAGTTTATGAGTTTTGATGTACCGAAGGAGTTCGGAGTCCCGGATGAGATCGGGGACATGACGAGGAGTCTCGAAATGGTCGAGACGTAAAGATCGATATATTGGACGACTATATTCGGACATCGGAAAGGTTCCGAGTGATTCGGGTATTTATCGGAGTACCGAGAGTTACGGAAATTCGCCGGGGAGTATATGGGCCTTATTGGGCCATACGGGAATAGAGGAGAGAGGCCAAAAGGAAGGAGGCGCGCACCCCCCTTCTGGTCCGAATTGGACAAGGGGTGCAGCCCCCTTTTCCTTCTTCCTCTCCCCCTCTTTCCTTCTCTCCTACTCCAACAAGGAAAGGAGGAATCCTACTCCCGGTGGGAGTAGGACTCCCCCCTTGGCGCGCCCTCTTCCTAGGCCGGCCGCCTTCCCCCTTGCTCCTTTATATACGGGGGTATGGGGCACCTCATAGACACAACAATTGATCCTTGAGATCTCTTAGCCGTGTGCGGTGCCCCCCTCCACCATAATCCTCGATAATATTGTAGCGGTGCTTAGGCGAAGCCCTGCGGCGGTAGAACATCAAGATCGTCACCACGCCGTCGTGCTGACAGAACTCTTCCCCGACACTTTGCTGGATCGGAGTCTGGGGATCGTCATCGAGCTGAACGTGTGCTAGAACTCGGAGGAGCCATAGTTTCGGTGCTTGATCGGTCGGGCCGTGAAGACGTATGACTACATCAACCGCGTTGTTATAACGCTTCCGCTTTCAGTCTACGAGGGTACGTGGACAACACTCTCCCCTCTCGTTGCTATGCATCACCATGATCTTGCGTGTGCGTAGGAAATTTTTGAAATTACTACATTCCCCAACAGTTGCATCCGAGCCTAGGTTTTATGTGTTGATGTTATTTGCACGAGTAGAACACAAGTGAGTTGTGGGCGATATAAGTCATACTGCTTACCAGCATGTCATACTTTGGTTCAACGGTATTGTTGGATGAAGCGGCCCGGACCGACATTACGCGTACGCTTACGCGAGACTGGTTCTACCGACGTGCTTTGCACACAGGTGGCTGGCGGGTGTCAGTTTCTCCAACTTTAGTTGAACCGAGTGTGGCTACGCCCGGTCCTTGCGAAGGTTAAAACAGCACCAACTTGACAAACTATCATTGTGGTTTTTGATGCGTAGGTAAGAACGGTTCTTGCTAAGCCCGTAGCAGCCACGTAAAACTTGCAACAACAAAGTAGAGGACGTCTAACTTGTTTTTGTAGGGCATGTTGTGATGTGATATGGTCAAGACGTGATGAGATATAAGTTGTTGTATGAGATGATCATGTTTTGTTGAAGTTATCGGCAACCGGCAAAATCCTTATGGTTGTCTCTCTATTGCATAAGATGCAAGCGCCCAATAATTGCTTTACTTTATTGCTATGCGATAGCAATAGTTGCAAGAGCAATTGTTGCCGAGACGACCATGTGACGACACATTGATATAGATCAAGATGATGGAGATCATGGTGTCATGCTGGTGACGATAGAGATCATGACAGTAATTTGGAGATGGAAATCAAAGGCGCAAGATGATGATGGCCATATCATGTCACATATTTTGATTGCATATGATGTTTATCTTTTATACATCTTATTTTGCTTAGTTTGACGGTAGCATTTTAAGATGATCTCTCACTAATTATCAAGAAGTGTTCTCCCTGAGTATGCACCGTTGCGAAAGTTCTTCGTGCTGAGACATCACGTGATGATCGGGTGTGATAGGCTCTACATTCAAATACAACGGGTGCAAAACAGTTGCACGCGCGGAATACTCAGGTTAAACTTGACGAGCCTAGCATATACAGATATGGCCTCGGAACACGGAGACCGAAAGGTCAAACGTGAATCATATAGTAGATATGATCAACATAGTGATGTTCACCATTGAAAACTACTCCATCTCACGTGATGATCGTACATGGTTTAGTTGATTTGGATCACGTGATCACTTAGATGACTAGAGAGATGTCTGTCTAAGTGGGAGTTCTTAAGTAATATGATTAATTGAACTTAAATTTATCATGAACTTAGTCCTGGTAGTATTTTGCAAATTATGTTGTAGATCAATAGCTCGCGTTGTTGCTTCCCTGTGTTTATTTTGATATGTTCCTAGAGAAAATTGTGTTGAAAGATGTTAGTAGCAATGATGCGGATTGGATCCGTGATCTGAGGTTTGTCCTCATTGCTGCATAGAAGAATTATGTCCTTGATGCATCGCTAGGTGACAGACCTATTGCAGGAGCAGATGCATACATTATGAACGTTTGGCTAGCTCAATATGATGACTACTTGATAGTTTAGTGCACCATGCTTAACGGCTTAGAATCGGGACTTCAAAGACGTTTTGAACGTCATGGACCATATGAGATGTTCTAGGAGTTGAAGTTAATATTTCAAGCAAATACCCGAGTTGAGAGATATGAAGTCTCCAACAAGTTCTATAGCTAAAAGATGGAGGAGAATCGCTCAACTAGTGAGCATGTGCTCAGATTGTCTGGGTATTACAATCGCTTGAATCAAGTGGGAGTTAATCTTCCAGATAAGATAGTGATTGACAGAATTCTCTAGTCACCATCACCAAGTTAGTAAAACTTCGTGATGAACTATAGTATGCAAGGGATGACGAAAACGACTCCCGAGCTTTTCATGATGATGAAATCGACGAAGGTAGAAATCAAGAAAGAGCATCAAGTGTTGATGGTTGACAAGATCACTAGTTTCAAGAAAAAGGGCAAAGGGAAAAAGGGGAACTTCAAGAAGAACAACAAGCAAGTTGCTGCTCAAGTGAAGAAGCCCAAATCTGGTCCTAAGCCTGAGACTAAGTGCTTCTACTGCAAAGGGACTGGTCACTGGAAGCGGAACTACCCCAAGTGATTGGCGGATAAGAAGGATGGCAAAGTGAACATAAGTATATTTGATATACATGTTATTGATGTGTACTTTACTAGTGTTTATAGCAACCCCTCAGTATTTGATATTAGTTTAGTTGCTAAGATTAGTAACTCGAAACGGGAGTTGCAGAATAAACAGAGACTAGTTAAGAGTGAAGTGACGATGTGTGTTGGAAGTGGTTCCAAGATTGATATGATCAGCATCGCACACTCCCTATACTTTCGGGATTAGTGTTGAACCTAAATAAGTGTTATTTGGTGTTTGCGTTGAGCATGAATATGATTTGATCATGTTTATTGTAATACGGTTATTCATTTCAGTAAGAGAATAAATTGTTGTTCTGTTTACATGAATAAAACCTTATATGGTTCCACACCCAATTTGGATCTCGAACATAGTGATACACATATTCATAATATTGAAACCAAAAGATGCAAAGTTAATAATGATAGTGCAACTTATTTGTGGCACTACCGTTTAGGTCATATTGGTGTAAAGCGCATGAAGAAACTCCATGCTGATGGGATTTTGGAATCACTTGATTATGAATCACCTGGTGCTTGCGAACCATGCCTTATGGGCAATATGACTAAAGACTCCGTTCTCCGAAACAATGGAGCCAGCAACAGATTTGTTGGAAATCATACATACTGATGTATGTGGTCCGATGAATATTAAAGCTCACGACAAGTATCATTATTTTCTGACCTTCACAGATGATTTAAGCAGATATGAGTATATCTACTTGATGAAACATAAGTCTGAAAAAGTTCAAAGTATTTCAGAGTGAAGTAGAAAATCATCGTGACAAGAAAATAAAAGTTTCTACGATCTGATCGCAGAGACGAATATTTGAGTTACGAGTTTGGTCTTCAATTAAAACAATGTGGAATAGTTTCACAAACTCATGTCACCTAGAACACCACAGCATAATGGTGTGTCCGAACGTCATAACCATACTTTATTGGATATAGTACAATCTATGATGTTTCTTACCGATTTACCAATATCGTTTTGGGATCATGCATTAGAGACAGCTGCATTCACGTTAAAAAAAGGGGCACCATCTAAGTCCGTTGAGACGACACAATCTGAACTGTGGTTTGGCAAGAAACCAAAGTTGTCGTTTCTTAAAGTTTGGGATTGTGATGCTTATATGAAAAAGTTTCATCCTGACAAGCTCAAACCCAAATCGGAGAAATATGTCTTCATAGGATATCCAAAGGAGACTGTTGGGTACACCTTCTATCACAGATCCGAAGGCAAGACATTCGTTGCTAAGAATGGATCCTTTCTAGAGAAGGAGTTTCTCTTGAAAGAAGTGAGTGGGAGGAAAGTAGAACTTGATAAGGTAATTGTACCTTCTCCCTTATTGGAAAGTAGTTCATCACAGAAATCTGTTCCTGTGACTACTACACCAATTAGTGAGGAAGCTAATGATGATGATCATGTAACTTCAGATCAAGTTACTACCGAATCTCGTAGGTTAACCAAAGTGAGATCCGCACCAGAGTGGTACGGTAATCTTGTTCTGGAGGTCATTCTACTTGACCATGACGAGCCTACGAACTATGAGGAAGTGATGATGAGCCCAAATTCCGCAGAAATGGCTTGAGGCCATGAAATCTGAGATAGGATCCATGTATGAGAATGAAGTATGGAATTTGGTTGACTTGCCCGTTGTTCGGCAAGCCATTGAGATTAAATGGATCTTCAAGAGGAAGACGAACGCTGATAGTAGTGTTACTATCTACAAAGCTAGAATTGTCGCAAAAGGTTTTCGACAAGTTCAAGGTGTTGACTACGATGAGAGTTTCTCACTCGTATCTATGCTTAAGTCTGTCCGAATCATGTTAGCAATTGCCGCATTTTATGAAATCTGGCAAATGGATAAACAAAACTGCATTCCTTAATGGATTTATTAAAGAAGAGTTGTATATGATGCAACCAGAAGGTTTTGTCAATCCTAAAGGTGTTAACAAAATGTGCAAGCTCCGGCGATCCATCTATGGACTGGTGCAAGCATCTCAGAGTTGGAATATACGCTTTGATGAGTTGATCAAAGCATATAGTTTTATACAGACTTGCGGTGAAGCCTGTATTTACAAGAAAGTGAGTGGGAGCACTACAACATTTCTGATAAGTATATGCGAATAACATATTGTTAATCGGAAATAATGTAGAATTATTCTGCAAAGCATAAAGGAGTGTTTGAAAGGAGTTTTTTCAAAGAAAGACCTCAGTGAATCTGCTTACATATTGAGCATCAAGACCTATAGAGATAGATCAAGACGCTTGATAAGTTTTTTCAATGAGTACATACCTTGACAAGATTTTGAAGTAGTTCAAAATAGAACAGTCAAAAAAAGAGTTCTTGCCTGTGTTGCAAGGTGTGAAATTGAGTAAGACTCAAAGCCCGACCACAACAAAAGATAGAAAGAGAATGAAAGTCATTCCCTATGCCTCAACCATAGATTATATGAAGTATGCCATGCTGTGTACCAGATCTATTGTATACCCTACACTATGTTAAGCGAGGGAGTACAATAGTGATCTAGGAAGTAGATCACTGGACAACAGTCAAAATTATCCTTAGTGAAATAAGGATATGTTTCTCGATTATGGACGTAACAAAAAGGTTCATCGTAAAGGGTTACGTCGATACAAATTTTTGACACCGATCTGGATGACTCTAAGTCTCGATCTAGATACATATTGAAAGTGGGAGCAATTAGCTAGAGTAGCTCCGTGCAGAGCATTGTTAACATAGATATTTGCAAAATACTTACGGATCTGAATATAACAGACCCGTTGACTAAAATTATCTCACAAGCAAAACACGATCACACCTTAGTACTCTTTGGGTGTTAATCACATAGCAATGTGAACTAGATTACTGACTCTAGTAAACCCTTTGGGTGTTGGTCACATATCGATGTGAACTATGGGTGTTAACCACATAAAGATGTGAACTATTGATGTTAGATCACATGGCGATGTGAACTAGATTATTGACTCTAGTGCAAGTGGGAGACTGAAGGAAATATGCCCTAGAGGCAATAATAAAGTTATTATTTATTTCCTTATTTCATGATAAATGTTTATTATTCATGCTAGAATTGTATTAACCGGAAACATAATACATGTGTGAATACATAGACAAACAGAGTGTCACTAGTATGCCTCTACTTAACTAGCTCGTTAATCAAAGATGGTTATGTTTCCTAACCATGTACAAAGAGTTGTTATTTGATTAACGGGATCACATCATTAGGAGAATGATGTGATTGACTTGACCCATTCCGTTAGCTTAGCACTTGATCGTTTAGTATGTTGCTATTGCTTTCTTCATGACTTATACATGTTCCTATGACTATGAGATTATGCAACTCCCGTTTACCGGAGGAACACTTTGTGTGCCACCAAACGTCACAACGTAACTGGGTGATTATAAAGGTGCTCTACAGGTGTCTCCGAAGGTACTTGTTGGGTTGGCGTATTTCGAGATTAGGATTTGTCACTCCGATTGTCGGAGAGGTATCTCTGGGCCCTCTCGGTAATGCACATCACTTAAGCCTTGCAAGCATTGCAACTAATGAGTTAGTTGCAGGATGATGTATTACGGAACGAGTAAAGAGACTTGCCGGTAATGAGATTGAACTAGGTATTGAGATACCGACAATCGAATCTCGGGCAAGTAACAACCGATGACAAAGGGAACAGCGTATGCTGTTATGCGGTCTGACCGATAAAGATCTTTGTAGAATATGTAGGAGCCAATATGAGCATCCAGGTTCCGCTATTGGTTATTGACCGGAGATGTGTCTCGGTCATGTCTACATCGTTCTCGAACCCGTAGGCTCCGCACGCTTAAGGTTTCGATGACAGTTATATTATGAGTTTATGAGTTTTGATGTACCGAAGGAGTTCGGAGTCCCGGATGAGATCGGGGACATGACGAGGAGTCTCGAAATGGTCGAGACGTAAAGATCGATATATTGGACGACTATATTCGGACATCGGAAAGGTTCCGAGTGATTCGGGTATTTATCGGAGTACCGGAGAGTTACGGAAATTCGCCGGGGAGTATATGGGCCTTATTGGGCCATACGGGAATAGAGGAGAGAGGCCAAAAGGAAGGAGGCGCGCACCCCCCTTCTGGTCCGAATTGGACAAGGGGTGCAGCCCCCTTTCCTTCTTCCTCTCCCCCTCTTTCCTTCTCTCCTACTCCAACAAGGAAAGGAGGAATCCTACTCCCGGTGGGAGTAGGACTCCCCCCTTGGTGCGCCTTCTTCCTAGGCCGGCCGCCTCCCCCCTTGCTCCTTCATATACGGGGGCAGGGGGCACCCCATAGACACAACAATTGATCCTTGAGATCTCTTAGCCGTGTGCGGTGCCCCCCTCCACCATAATCCTCGATAATATTGTAGCGGTGCTTAGGCGAAGCCCTGCGGCGATAGAACATCAAGATCGTCACCACGCCGTCGTGCTCACGGAACTCTTCCCCGACACTTTGCTGGATTGGAGTCCGGGGATCGTCATCGAGCTGAACGTGTGCTAGAACTCGGAGGTGCCGTAGTTTCGGTGCTTGATCGGTCGGGCCGTGTAGACATACGACTACATCAACCGCGTTGTTATAACGCTTCCACTTTCGGTCTACGAGGGTACGTGGACAACACTTTCCCCTCTCGTTGCTATGCATCACCATGATCTTGCGTGTGCGTAGGAAATTTTTGAAATTACTACGTTCCCCAACACTTAATGTATCGTGAGCTTTGCTATTATAGTTGGATCTTATGATGTTTCTCCCTCTCTACTCTCTTGTAGTGGATTGAGTTTTTCCTTTGAAGTTATCTTATCGAATGAGTCTTTAAGGATTTGAGAACACTTGATGTATGTCTTGCATGTGCTTATCTGTGGTGACAATGAGATATCACGTGATCCACTTGATGTATGTTTTGGTGATCAACTTGCGAGTTCCGTGACATCGTGAACTTATGCATAGGGGTTGGCACACGTTTTCGTCTTGACTCTCCGGTAGAAACTTTGGGGCACTCTTTGAAGTTCTTTGTGTTGGTTGAATATTTGAATCTGAGATTGTGTGATGCATATCGTATAATCATACCCACGGATACTTGAGGTGACATTGGAGTATCTAGGTGACATTAGGGTTTTGGTTGATTTGTGCCTTAAGGTGTTATTCTAGTACGAACTCTAGGATAGATTGAACGGAAAGAATAGCTTCGTGTTATTTTACTACAGACTCTTGAATAGATCGATCAGAAAGGATAACTTTGAGGTGGTTTTGTACCTTACCATAATCTCTTCGTTTGTTCTCCGCTATTAGTGACTTTGGAGTGACTCTTTGTTGCATGTTGAGGGATAGTTATATGATCCAATTATGTTATTATTGTTGAGAGAACTTGCACTAGTGAAAGTATGAACCCTGGGCCTTGTTTGGAAGCATTGCAATACCGTTTTCGCTCACTTTTATCATTAGTTACCTTGCTGTTTTTATATTTTCAGATTACAAAAACCTATATCTACCATCCATATTGCACTTGTATCACCATCTCTTCGCCAAACTAGTGCATCTATACAATTTACCATTGTATTGGGTGTGTTGGGGACACAAGAGACTCTTTGTTATTTGGTTGCAGGGTTGCTTGAGAGAGACCATCTTCATCCTACGCCTCCCATGGATTGATAAACCTTAGGTCATCCACTTGAGGGAAATTTGCTACTGTCCTACAAACCTCTGCACTTGGAGGCCCAATGACATCTACAAGAAGAAGGTTGTGTAGTATACATCAGCAGTCTGGGGGCTGGATATGGTTGGACCTTTTAAAAGATCCAAGGATAAAAAGACCCACCTTTTGGTGGCGGCTGACAAATTCACAAAGTGGGTTGAGGCAGAGCCGACCAGTAAGTGTGATGCAGCGACGGTGGTTCAATTCATCAAAAAGGTGATTTTTCTATTTTGTCTCCCCTGACAGCATTATAACTGATAATGGCACTAATCTGTCTAGAGGTGCTGTGAAAGAATTCCGTCAACGAGAGCATATTCGTCTTGATGTATCATCAGTGGCTCACCCCCAGTCCAATGGCCAAGCTGAAAGAGACAATCAAGAAATTTTGAGAGGCATAAAGCCCCGGCTTATGGTCCCTTTGCAGAGGACACAGGGTTGTTGGGTGGAGGAGTTGCCTTCAGTGCTGTGGAGTATCAATACTATCCCCAACAGATCTACGGGTTACACGCCTTTCTTCATGGTTTACGGAGGAGAGGCGGTTCTCCCTAGTGACATCCGTCATGACTCGCCCCGTGTGGCGGCTTATGTTGAAGCTGATAATGAAAAAGCATGTCAGGATGCTCTTGACCTGTTGGATGAGGAGTGTGACCTTGCCGCGGCTCGTTCAGTGATTTACCAGCAAGACCTGCATCGTTATCATAGCCGTCGAGATAAAACCAGGACCTTTCAAGAAGGATATTTGGTGCTCCGGCTCATCCAGGATCAAACTGACATGCACAAGTTATCTCCACCTTGGGAAGGGCCCTTTGTGGTAAGAAAAAACCTGAACAATGGTTCATACTACCTTATCGATGCTTGAGACCATAAGGACTCACGCACATCGGAGGAGGAGACCCGCCAGCCGTGGAATATTGCTCATCTTTGGCCTTATTACACCTGAGCCACCGGCTCTTGTGATGTACATATTTAGACCAATGTATATATTATGATTCAGTTTAATAAAGCCGGCACCCCTGAGAATTTGGGGCCTCTGTCATTTCAGTTTCTAGCAAAATTGAGTGTTTGTTCCCTGATTCATTGGTCTCATGGGGGCTTCCTGCTCATTGAGCATAGCTGTTCACACCCATGAGATCCGGTTCTCAAGCCAATTTATTGGACATTTGGGGGCTTCCTGCTCAATGAACATAGCTCGCTCACCCATCTTGATACGGCCTCCGGCCACCTTATTGGACATTTGGGGGCTTCCTGTTCAATGAACATAGCTCGCTCAACCATCTTGATCCGGCCTCCGGCCACCTTATTGGTCACATGGGGGCTTCCTGCTCCCCGAGCATAGTTGTTCACACCCATGTGATCTGGTTTCCAAGCTGAACATTGAGTTAAACCTGCCTGTTTGCTTGATGCTACTCCGCTAGGTGACCCGCCGTACTCTTGAGAGCTACTCTTTTGATAAGACCATGAACTTGTCACGTGAGAGCCGGGTTACAGAGAGCTAGGACAAACTCACGCATTGTCATGGTCTCTCCGCTATGTGGCCCATTTGTACTCTTGCCAGTTACTCTTTTCAATAAGACCCTAAACTGGTTAAGGTTAAAATAACGGATTTATGTCATGTGAGAGCCAGCTTATGGGATAAAAACGACTTTTTTCAAAAACATAATCAAGCTGCACTCTTCTGGATTTATGTCAAGCTTCCGGCTTGCAAACTTACACACCGATATGCTATTGGTCTACAGGTATGATATCATATTTGAATAAGTATTTGGTTTTTCCAAACCGCCCTGATTATAGACTTTAAGTCGCCAGGACATATCATGTCAGATGTTATGACCCGCCCTGATGAAAATCGCCAGGGAATTTTTTCTTCAATATGTGCAGATGCATTATGGGATAACATTATCTACTTTCCATAATCTTTCACGGCAAAAGAACAAGTACCATCAATTTTCTAGAGGATAAAACATGCACGATGGCACGATAGATCATTGTTTTACTAGTATATTATAGGGCTCCTCGAGCCCAAATGATTAAGTGTTTTCTAAGCAACGTCTGAAGAGGCAGATTATGAGCCGTCCAGCGGATTAATTTTCCTGGTCTTGGCTGGTTGAGGCTTCCGGGTCATCCTGTGCCGGTTCTTCTTCTTCCGCCATTGTCTGGAAGTTAGGTGATGACCAATTGATGCCAGTCAAGGCTTGAAATTCAGCTTCATCATTGATAAGCTCAGACGGATTGATTTCAGGGGCAAAAGTATGCTTACGGATTGGAGGGGCAAAAGCTAGATCGACCGGGTCTAATTATGCCCGCCATGCCTTAGCCCGGCTTAAAGCTGTAATGGCGCCGGCTCTCGCAGATGACCGCTTGATTTCTTCAATTCTTGCGGGCAAGATAGAAAGTTTGCTTGGAACATCATTGAGAAGGGATGGTGCTTGATTGGTTGGTGAGATGGTGGCTATTTTGCGCTGAGCACCAGTATATAATTGTTCCACCAACGTCTAAACCGCCTTGAGCTTTATCAGCATCTCTTGACCAAGATTGCTGCTCCTAGGGCCTGCATAACATAATGTGGTTAAATAACCAGACAGCTTACAAAAGTGGAGTGTGGAAATTCATTACAATATTTAAGTCTTACTTACCGAAAATAGTGGAGGTCATCCATGTGATATGACGCTTTAAGCCGGTAAGTTCTGCGGTGACCTCTTGCAGAGAGGCTTCAACATTTTTGGCTCTCTGTACCAGGGCAGTCTTTTCTTCAGCCCATGCGGCTTTCTCGGCGTTAAACCCGGTTTTAAGCTTTTCTGCTTCATCCAAGCTGAATTTGAACTTGGAGTCAGCTTTCCGGGTTTTAGCTTCTTGCAGTTCAAGACGGTTTTTTAAATCCGCCAATTGAGATTGATATTAAACTAAGGCTTCTTGTAAGTAAAAGATTAAATAATTGTCAACAGTTATGTCACAGTATATATTCAGAAAGAGTCCCAAGCCCTTTGCAAGCAATAGCACTTGGCATTTGGGGGCTAATGGGTGCAGAAAGTTTCTTTTATGAAGCAGTGATAGACAAATCCGGTTCATATTTTTTCAAAGATAACCCGGCCTGTGAGGGTTATAAGGTGAGACTTTATTCACAGTAATGATGATAAGTCCCAGCTTATTCATGATGATTAAACCGGCCCTTGCGGGCTACAGGTGCAAGTTGATCATTACTATCTGAAGCCCTGGCTCAACTTGATAGTTTAAGTCGGCCTTTGGGGGCTACTAGTTTTGACTTTGATATATATAAGGCTATCTAAAAGTCTACAACATATTCAATGCTATCATATTCAGTAGACTTGGGGGCGAAAGGAGTATATCCTAAGAAGGCGGATCAAAAGTTTGTACCTCATATTTCTGATGCATTTGTTTTACCATATCAATCTCAAGATCACGACTACTGTGCACTTGGCTGAGGTAGACGGAGAGTACTTCATTGATGCTCAGATGAGAATAATTGGCATGTCAAACTTGACTTTATGTTTCTCAATCAATTCTTCTTTGGCAGTGTGTTTCGCCAGGACAGTGGGATTCCCCGGTTCTTGGAAACCAGTGCCGGTGATTAGAACTTCTTCTATTTGGTTCGGAAGGCTTGATTGGGCTTGGCGGTTTAGCACCCACAGGGTCGGTAATTGTATGATCAGTGGAGGCGCCAGGATTTTCTGGTGGCGGGTCATCAGCAAGCTCCTCCGGGTTTTGCGCGAAGGCTTCGGATATAGGTGCTTGCTTCTCCAGTTCATGAGTTTTGGGGTCTTCGACCGGTTTGTTGGTTTTCGCCTTCTTTCTAGGCTTTGCTATTCCACTGTAAGAGGATTGAAGGAGTCTGTATATGTATAGAAATGCGCAAATAGCAAAAATAAAGTCATTACCCAGGGGCAGTCTTGAAAGCCGGCAGCTGGGTTTGAGATGAATCACCAGAGGAAGAATGAGAAGTCCCCTGATAATTGGAGTCGGAAAGATTAAGTGGTTGGCGAATAAGACCCGCCTTTGGACAAAAAGAGTTTGAATTTTGAGGCACCTCTTTCCGGCGCTTGCGTGGGTCTAGTGTGTTGGGTAACCCGATGGATAACTCTCTGCCTCCACTAGTCTGAGTTCTGCGCTAGTTCTCATGCTGTTGTTGCTTCAAAATAAAGTTGGGATCCAAGTAAGCTAAGGGGTGAGAAAACTTCACTTTCCGGGTTACTTGTCGAATTTTCTATCTTGGCAAAGGCTCTAAGTCGAAGGAAATAATGGTTACCTCTTCATCACCCGCCTGGCTGGTTTCTGCGTCATCCTGGTAGCATTCAGTGTCAATAAGATAATTGAAAAAGAGCCAAGGGAATCAAGGTCTACCTCCGACTCATCCTCCTCCTCCAAGTTTAAATGTTCAGAGGCGGTTAATTTCTTCTTATTCTTCTTAAGGGCCTTAGTCTTAGCCCTGGCTTTCTTGGCAGCTTTCTCGTCATACTTCTTGTTACAAAAGGCGGATGTAGCCTATGTAAGTCATATGAAGGTAAGAGATATGCAGATCATATAAACAGTGAGGCAAAATAAGAGAATTGAGGAACTTACCTCAGGTGGCGGGTTAAGTTCACATAAGGGGTTCAGTCCCACTTTGTTGCAGCTTTCCAAGCTTTCCCCTAGAAGGGTTTTGGTCATATCATTGATCGCTTTATCAGACAAATGTACTGGGCAGTGGCACAACGGATCCTTGACATCACCAGTATATGTGCACATTAACCCGGGCCAGCGGATCAAAGGTATGATTTGCCAAGCCACCCAGCAACGGACCAGGCCGAGACCAGTCAATCCATTGGCCAACAACACTCTAACCTTTGAAAAAATAGGCATATACTTGGCTCATTCAGCGGTAGTAAGCCGGTCTGGAAGAGGGTGCTTTGCGCTGAGTCTGTGGTCGCGATAACCCGGACAGGGATTTTCTTTAGCTGGGGATGTATCTTGACAATAGAACCAAGTTTGATTCTAGTCTTTAGGATGACTTGGAAGCACAAAAAAAGGAAAGATGGCGTCTCTTCGTCACTGAATTGAGACTCCCCCAAGTTCTAAGCTGGGTCCATCAGTGAACTCATTCTGGCGGTTCAAATAAAAATACTCCCTGAAGAGTTCGACACTGGGTTCCTCTTGAAGATATACTTCGCAGAAGACTTGGAAATTGTAGATATTTGAGACGGAGTTGGGTCTGATGTCTTGAGGATGAAGTTGAAATAAGTGCAAAATATCATGGAAGAATTTTGACCCGGGCGGTGAGAAACCCCGGTTCATGTGATCAACAAAAACAATAATCTCGCTAACCTGTGGCTGAGGTCTGACTTCATATGGTTTTGGAACACGCCATTGAATGCCATTTTTGCTGGTAAGAAGCCGATTTTGACATATTATTGAAGCATTTCCTCTACGATGATAGAAGGGACCCAGTCGCATGACGTAAGTGTCTTAGTCATGATTGGGGTGCATGGCCTAAACAAGATGATTTAAGATGTGATTAAACTAATAAAGTATAATTGGGTTATATTAACATTGAGTTGGTGATTTAAAAAGCGGTGTGGAGTTAAACCGGCAGGCACCTGGCGGGTTACAAATTATTGTTTAAACCGCCGTAAAGGTCTAGTGGCTATGTATCTACAGCAGTTCAGAAAATGAATTCAATTCTAAACTGGAGGTGACGGATTTCGCTTTTGACATTGAGAACTACATGAGAAAATATTGCCAGGTTATATAGCTTATGAAGCACATGTTGGTGGCTCAATGGTGCCTAATGTTATATGGCTAGTCACAGTTGACGGTTTAAGCCGCCATGACAATTATGATACTTCTAATCTATCAGTAAATATTTGGCTAAGTGCTGGACAAACAAGATTCTACAGATTGATTCTATAATTTTGGATCTGCCGCAGTTTGTAAAAGGAAAATAAATTCTAAACCTAAAGGTTGTACAAGCGGAGGAACTTGTTTGCTTGAAGATTCTTTGTATAAAAAGGACGATTCCTATGATTGAGAGGGGGTGTCAAACAACTTCCGCATGCCTTCAACACTATTTTTCAGATTAAAGTGAGCGCGCTATGGAGGGATGGCGAAGAACACCGAAGAACACCGAAGAACTAAACAAACCCTAGTGCAGATCTGAGGCATGGGAAGATGGGCACTTATAGATGCTGATGGACAGGGTGGCGCGCCGACGTTTTCTGGTCGAGTCAGGTTGATGCAGCGGACTGAGTTGGTGCAGCGAATGGAGGTTGGCGGCGACAGAGCTCGGTTTGTAGAGGAGTCACGAGAGGAAGATGAAGACGAGGAGGCAAGGGGGAAAATGAAAAGGACCCCGTCCCTATTTATAAGAGGATGGATAAAAGGCATCAGGAATAGAGGAGGCCGAAATCATCATATGGTTATGTGGACGCCTCGATTTTTGGGATGTTCATTAAAAGATAAGGACCTGTTAGGATATTCTGGGCTTCGTGCGAAATTAATGTGAGATGATGGCATGGCAGTTTAATATGATTCTATGAGCTGACGTCATGGCGGGTTACAACAAATTCATAAAATGTACGATGCAAGATTTTGACAAGTCAAGCATTGAAGATTGATGTGAACAAGTTCAAATCAACCTGGGGCCTAATGTTGGGGATATAACTATTAGGTATAACCGCCCAGGAAGGGCCGGGTCATACCACTGATGACTTAAAGATGAAGATGGCGGTTCATGAAGGAAGCCCATTGAAGACCCAAGACCCAGAGGCGACTTGAGGCCCAAGAGGATGAACCGCCATATGTGTAACTTGTATTGTAAGGCAAGCTTAGTTAGTCACCGAGCCGGACACATTGTGTATGAGCCGGCCGGGACTCTGTAAGCCGCTGGGCATCAACCTGTGTATATAAAGGGGTGACCCGGCGGTGGGTTAACGCAGGAAACAACAAGTCAAGAACTAGGACAAGTGGATTCGCTCCCTGATAATCGAAACCCAAGCAATACAACCCCCAAAACTGGAGTAAGCCTTTACCTCGCTACGAGGGGCCGAAACAGTATAAACTCTCTATGTCCTTTGTCCCGATTAACCCCTTTAAGATAACCTAGTTGCGATGGCTCCACATCTAAGTCCTTTCGCTAGGACATATGTCGTGTTAAGTCCATGACAGATGCCACTGTTGGGAAACGTAGCATGCAATTTCAAAATTTTCCTACGCTCACGCAAGATCTATCTAGGAGATGCATAGCGATGAGAGGGGGAGAGTGTGTCCACGTACCCTCGTAGACCAAAAGCGGAAGCGTCTGACAACGCGGTTGATGTAATCGAACTTCTTCTCATTCCAACTGATCAAGCACCGAACATATGACACCTCCGAGTTCTGCACACGTTCAGTTTGATGATGTCCCTCAAACTCTTGATCCAGCAAAGTGTCGAGGGAGAGTTTCGTTAGCACGACGGCGTGGTGATGGTGATGGTGAAGTGATCCGCGCAGGGCTTCGCTTAAGCACTACGACAATATGACCGAAGGCGTAAACTGTGGAGGGGGCGCCGCACACGGCTAACAGATGTTGTTGTGTGTTCTAGCGGTGCCCCCCACATATATATAGGTTGGAGGGGAGGAGAGGCAGCCAAGGGGGCGCCCCAAGTAGGAGGAATCCTACTTGGGCGCCTCCTAATTCGGTCTCCCCCCTTCCATATTCATCCAGAGGGGGATGGAAGGAGGAGGGAGGAGAGAAGGAAGGGGGAGGCCGAATTGATCCCCTTCCTTTCTCTCTTCACCTCTCTCCTCCCCCCTTATTTCGGCCTACATGGGGCGCACCAGCCCCCTAGGGGCTGGTTTGTCCCCTTCTTGGCCCATTAGGCCCATGTAGTTGCCGGGGGGATGCCCGGAACCCCTTCCGGTGACCCGATATGTACCCGGTACCCCCGAAACACTTCCGGTGTCCAAATACCATTGTCCTATATATCAATCTTTACCTCTTGACCATTTCGAGACTCCTCGTCATGTCCATTGATCTCATCCGAGACTCCAAACAACTTTCGGTCAGCAAATCACATAACTCATATAATACAAAATCGTCACCGAAAGTTAAGCGTGAGGACCCTACAGGGTCAAGAACTATGTAGACATGACCGAGAGAACACTCTGGTCAATAACCAACATCGGAACCTAGATGCTCATATTGGTTCCCACATATTCTACGAAGATCTTTATTGGTCATACCGTAATGACAACATACGTTATTCCCTTTGTCATCGGTATGTTACTTTCCCGAGATTCGATCATCGGTATCTTCATACCTAGTTTAATCTCGTTACCGGCAAGTCTCTTTACTCGTTCCGTAATACATTATCCCACAACTAACTCACTAGTCACATTGCTTGCAAGGCTTATTATGATGTGCATTACCGAGAGGGCCCAGAGATACCTCTCCGATACTCAGAATGACAAATCCTAATATCGATCTATGCCAACCCATCAAACACCTTCGGAGATACTTGTAGAGCATCTTTATATGTTACGTTGTGATGTTTGATATCACACAAGGTATTCCTCCGATATCCGGGAGTTGCATAATCTCATAGTCGAAGGAATATGTATTTGACATGAAGAAAGCAATAGCAATAAAACTGAACGACCAATATGTTTAGCTAACGGATGGGTCTTTTCCATCACACCATTCTCCTAATGATGTGATCCCGTTCATCAAATGACAACACATGTCTATGGTTAGGAAACTTAACCATCTTCGATTAACGAGCTAGTCTAGTAGAGGCTTACTAGGGACACGGTGTTTTTGTCTATGTATCCACACATGTATCAAGTTTCCGGTTAATACAATTCTTGCATGAATAATAAACATTTATCATGATATAAGGAAATATAAAATAAAAACTTTATTATTGCCTCTAGGGCATATTTCCTTCAGGTTTCTCCACGGGTCATCCTTCTCGAGCCATCTTCGATGCCCCATGTACATGATTTCCCAGACCCTCCATCTTTCGTTAGCTTTTGAGACGTTGTATCATCCATGCACCGGGTGCACCCGCAATATCCGTGGCACACCTGGCCTGCAACATATCCGTAACCCAGATAGTCATGCACCGTCGTTATCAGCGCGACTCTCATATAGAAATACTTGCCTTTGCTGGCATCCCATGTCTTGGCTGGTGTTTCCATAAAGTGTCTAACTCCTATTTTAGTAGCCCTAGATACAGATTAATATTATTTCCCGATTGTGTCGGCCCTTGAATCAGCATGCTCATGTGTATGTACTTTGACTTCATGCACAACCAGGGGAGGTTGTACATCCATACAAACACGGGCCATGTGCTATGGTTGGTGTTTTGGTTGCCAAACGGGTTCATGCCATTGGTACTCGCGCTAAGCATGATGTTCCTTGCATCATCTGTGAAATATCCAAATTTCGCGTTTAATGCTCGCCACTGGCTAGCATCCGTGAGGTGTCTCAGCTTTGGATCATCTCCATTGTCAGGATTCACCCTCTGCGCGTGCCAGCACATGAGCTTGGCTTCCTTAGGATCTACAAAATAACGCTATAGACGGGGAGTGATCGGTTAGTACCATACAACTTTCTAAGGAGATTTCTTCCCGGCCTTCTTGTATCGAGAAGCATTGCACACCAGACAGCTAGTTTTTTCCATGTGCTCCTTCTGATAAATGAGGCAATCGTTGATGCATGCATGGTATATAATGTGGGGCAGATAAAGAGGGCACATGATCTTCTTGGCCTCATCGACACTAGTAGGACAAAGGTTCCCCACGGGAAGAACTTTATTATGTAGATACTTAAAATGCTCATCAAGGCTTGAGTCTATCCATTTGTTTTTTGCCTTCGTCTTTAGAAGTTCGAGTGTGAAACTCAAGCGGGTCACCTCGGGATCACAACCGTCATACAATGGAGTCTTTGAGTCCACCTCCAGTTGCGTCAGCTTGGCCTCCTCTCTAGAAGCAGCTCTTCGCTAGTCGTGTTCTTGCGAAGCAGGTCTCAAACATGAGGGTCCTACATGACTGAACTTAGTTGGGTCGAAGACTGCGGCGTATCCGCCTCTTCTCCATTGTGTCTGGCCTCTTCTCCGCTGTGTACGGTGCCCTCTTCCCCATCATGTACGGCCTCTTCTCCGCCGCCATGTCCCGCGCCCTCGTCTCCGGGTCCATCATTGTTGGCCATCTCTTCGTCTAGCCCCATGTCGTTATTGCCTGCCATGTGGACATCCTCATCATCATCTTCAATTATCCACCGAGTATAGTCATCCATGAAACCATGCATGAGTAGAGGGTTTTTGTCAACAAGAAAGTTATTTGTCCCTAGGCAATCGATAACAAGTACCGGTAATCATTCTTGCAATTATATATGAGGGAGAGGCATGAGCTAACATACTTTATCTACTTGGATCATATGCACTTATGATTGGAACTCTAGCAAGCATCCACAACTACTAAAGATCATTAAGGTCGTGAAACCCAACCATAGCATTAAGTATCAAGTCCTCTTTATCCCATACGCCATAGCCCACCTACTCGGGTTTAAGCTTCTGTCACTCTCGCAACCCACCATAAGCGAACCATGAACATATTGCAACACCCTACAACAGGGGCCCCTCCCATTTGCGCGAGAATGGCTGGCACCATAGGACATCACCATAAATAAAATATACAATCATACCAACCAAGATCACGATTAACCCACAAGACAAAACGGATATACTCAAAGATCATAGGATAACCATAGATCATTGGGAAATAATATATGGAGTTGAGCACCATATTTAAGTAGAGATTATAGCGAGGAGAAGAGGTGTTACACTGCTGCAGAGAGGGGGATAAAGTTAGTATTGACGGTAGCAAGATTGTTGATGTAGATCACCGTCCTGATCATTGCCCCCGTGGCATTCCAGCGCCACCGGAAGTGATGGGGAGAGAGCTCCCCTCCTTCTTCTTATTCCTTGACCTCCCCCTATATGGGAGGAGAATTCCCCCTTTGGTCCATGGTATCCTATGGTGGCGGAGGGGCGGTAGCCCCACCGAGATTAGATCTCCCTCTCTGTTCTCTTCTGTTTCGCGTTCCCCTGATCTGGCCGAAAACCGTTTCTTATATTCCGGGAGATCCGTAACTCCGATTGCGCTGAGATTTTAACACGAGTTTTTCCAGATATAAGCTTCCTTGCGCCCGAAGTAGAGCTCCAACCGACGTTCGAGGAGGGCACAACCCACCACCATGCACCAGGGGCCTCTAGCGCCCTCCCTGGTGTCTTGTGGGCTGTGTGGGCCTCCGTTTGCGGTGATTCAAACTCCCAAAAATCACATATATTCCAAAATAATTCTTTGTAAAATTTTATTGCATTTGGACTTCGTTTGATATGGATACTCTACGATACAAAAAACATGCAGAAAACAGGAACTAGCACTGGGCACTGGATCAATAGGTTAGTCCAATAAATCATATAAAAAGTTGCCAAATATATGTGAAAGTTGTATAATATTGGCATGAAACAATAAAAAATTATAGATACGACGGAGACGTATCAACATCCCCAAGCTTAATTCCTTCTTGTCCTCGAGTAGGTAAATGATAAAAAAGATAATTTTTATGTGGAATGCTACCTAGCATAAACTTGATCATATATCTAATCATGGAATGAATATTAAGACATAAGTGATTCAAAGCAATAGTCTATAACTTGACATAAAGACATCAATACTCAGGCATCCCAACAAACAATCATGTCTTTCGAGATATCGACGCTAAAGAAAGCTATCCCTACAAAATCATATAATCTTGTCATGCTCTATCTTCTTAACAGAAAGTATTATCATGCACAACCCTGATGACAAGCCGAGCAATTGCTTCATACTTTTTAACGCGCTTCAGCTTTTTCAACCCTCACGGAATACTACGGGTGGAATAGAGTATGATGATAGGGGTAAATATAAAGAAGACAAAAAAGTAAGAAAGTCTCACATCGACGCGGCTAACCAACGGGCTATGGAGATGCCCATCAATTTATATCGATGCGAGGAGTAGGGATTGCCATGCAACGAATGCACTAAGAGCTATAAGTGTGTGAAATCTCAATATGGAAACTAAGTGGGTGTGCATCTAATCCTATAATGAAAAATTCTCACTAGTATATGGAAGTGACAACATAGGAGACTCTCCATATGAAAAACATGGTGCTACTTTGAAGCACACGTGTGGTAAAGGATACTAACAATGCCTCTTCTCTCTTTGTTTATTTTTTCTTTTCCTTTTTTCTTTCTTTCTTTTCTTTCTTTTCTTTTTTCTCTTTTTTTCCTTTTTCTTTTTCTCTCATTGTCCGGAGTCTCATCCCGACTTGTGGGGGAATCATAGTCTCCATCATCCTTTCCTCACTGAGGCACTGCTCTAAAAATGAATAATGATGATCATCACACTTCTGTTTACTTATAACTCAAAAGAAATAAAAATTATAACTCGATACCTATGACAAAGTATGACTCTATATGAATGCCTCTAGCATGTACCAGGATGTGCAATGATCTAGCAAAACATGTATGAAAAAATGATGAACGGTGGCTGAGCACAACTGCTATGTTAGCTATATGATCATGCAAAGCAACATGACAATGAATGCTCAAGTCATCAAAAGGAAGCGGTGGAAGTTGCATGGCAATATATCTCGGAATGGCCATGGAAAAGCCATAATAGGTAGGTATGGTGGCTGTTTTGAGGAAGATATAATAAGGCTTATGTGTGATAGAGCGTATCATATCACGGGGTTTGGATGCACCTGCGAAGTTTGCACCACGTCTCGATGTGAGAAAGGGCAATGCACGGTACCGTAGAGGCTAGCAAATTGCGGAAAGGTAAGAGCGCGTATAATTCATGGACTCACATTAGTCATAAAGAACTCATATACTTATTGCAAAAGTTTATTAGCCCTCGAAGCAAAGTACTACTACACATGCCCCTAGGGGATAGATTGGTAGGAAAAGACCATCGCCCGTCCCCGACCGCCACTCATAAGGAAGACAATCAATAATAAATCATGCTCCAACTTCATAGCATAACGAGAGACTATACGTGCATGCTTCGGGAATCACAAACCTTAACACCAATATCCTTACTAACCACAATCGGTTACTAGTACCTCCCACATATTCCATCTCTATATCGCAAAACTATTGCAAGGAATCAAACATATTATATTCAGTGATCCATAAGTTTTATGTAGGATTTTATGACTAACCATGCGATTGACCAATTCCTGTTGACTCTCTAAATAGATCTAAGTGAATCATGAGAGTTTAATTCTTTCTACATAAGACCATGCTCTAATAAATATAAGTGAAGCAAAAGAGCATTCTTCAAATAACAGTTTTCTATGTGAAGAGAAACATGCAATCAAAACTTCAAATGATATAAGTGAAGCACATGAAGCATTCTATAAAGCCATACTCAAAAGATATAAGTGAAGTGCAATGAGCATTCCATAAATCAACCATGGACTATCTCATACCAGCATGGTGCATGAAAGAAAAGTGAAAACTAAATGCAAAATACGCTCCAAGATTTACATGTATCACATGAACGAAACGAAAGCGAAAACATATCGATACTTGTTGAAGAAAGATGGGATGCCTTCCGGGGAATCCCCAAGCTTAGACGCTTGAGTATCCTTGAATATTTACTTGGGGTGCCTTGGGAATCCCCAAGCTTGAGCTCTTTCCTCTCCTCCTTCTCCTCATATCGAGACCTCCTCGATCTTTGATCACTTCATCCACACAAAACTCAACCGAACTTTTAGTGGCGGGGTTAGTGAATATGGCAATGAAATCCCATCATGTACTGCTGTAACATTATTGTATAATTATAAACAAATATCATCCACTATATGCTATCACAATTGTATGGCCTCAAGTCAAGGAGGCTTCAACAAGAATTCAAACATACGCAAATAATGAAGCTATAACAACAATCTGTGAAAACAGGACAGTCTGTAAAGATTTGAACATCCACCATACTTCTGTAACTCAAAAAATTCTGAAACAATTAGGAAAAATAAACATTTTGTATAGAAAGACATTTAAAAAGGTTTCAGAACCATTTGATGTTCCAGTAAAAAATGTAAAATTGAGCACTACAGCCTAAGTTTCCGTTTTGCACCGCACAAACCAACAAGCAATTTAATCATCCTAAAGGCAAACCTTGGCACATTATTTTTATAATACAATGGAATTGTACAAGGGGATAATTATTTTTGTTGAAAAGTTTCTATAATTTAAGATTCACAAAGTTTCTGTGAGCATGAACAAGGTTCAAGGAGCTCCCCCACTTCAACAATGCTTGTCTCTCTCTGTCGGTGTACAAAAATAGGGGCGCATCTTTGTACCCCTTTTCCTGTGCACGGGCAGTCAGAGCTGCGCCCACGGCCACACCAAGCAGAACGAGGGAGGTGAGACAAGGTAAGATCGAATCCCAAGACAATCAAAGCAACGCCAAGGCCAAGACCACAAAGAGCAGAGGGACAAAGCCAGTTCCCCCGGCAAGACCCTTGCCAGGTGGCCTCAGCGGCCCCGACAAGACTCTTGCCGGGACAGCTCGCCCCGCACCAACAGAGCGAGCCATCCTTGAGCCCGCGGCCCCAGTGCCATCATCAGCGTGGGGCCAGGGCTCGGGAAGGCACCCCTGTGGTGGCGTGTAGATCTTTGTGAAGACATATTCAAGATCAGATTAGAAGACGACAAATCTCGGCAAGACCCTTGCCGGGGATGACAACACGCCATGGCGAGACCCTTGCCAGGCCACGCGGCAAGGCCCTCACCAAAGACGCCGACAAGGCCACTCCCAAGCCCATGTCAACCAAGCTTCCACCGCCGTTCATATGCAGCTGCCAGCCCAACCAGCTGGGCAGGCACCTGCGTGGCAACATGCAGCTCCCAAGCCAACTCATCAAGCGCCTGCGTGGCGGCATGCAGATCTTCGTGAAGGCTCCACCACCGCGCCAACTCAGCTACCTGCCTGCCTACATGGCACTGCACGCATCCCTAGTCGAGGCGCGTGTCAAAGCGAGGAGGAGCGGCGACGGACGGGACGGGCCTCGCCCCCGTCCCCGATAAAGCAAGAGGACACTTAAGCGGTGCATTAAATGCACCTTGTCCTGTAATACGAGGGATAACCTCGTGCCACTGTAGACCTTTCCACCTCCTGTGTGCCGCTGTGGCAACCCCTTTTTCCTATAAACGGACCCCCGAGGCCACGAGGAGAGGGATTTGGCTCTTTCGAACCACACGCTGACCACAGCTAGTTCGAGAGCTCAAGAACTCTCAGAAATACACCCACCAAAGCAGGAGTAGGGTTTTACGCATCCTCGCGACCCGAACCTGGGTAAACGATCCTTGTGCTGTCTACTAGCCCTGCTCTCCTCGCAACCCTGCGCCCCAGCAACCGTAGTAGGGATCCTTGTGATCCCATAGGTGTCGTTCCACACCGACATGTTTTGGCGCGCCAGGTAGGGGGCGCAATTGTGAGAATCTGGTCTAGTAGTTAGCCTAGCAGTTCTTCGTCGCCATGGCCCCTAAGAAGGGGACGGCCATGGCGGTTGATTCGTTGGGAGCCGAACGACCCGTGCTGGTGCGGACGAGCAGCGGTCCGGTCACAGACAGGACCCGTGCCGCGGCCCGCGAGCACCAGCATCGCCCAGGCGGTCAGAGCCTGGCGAGTGGCGTTGTTCGCGCGCCAGACGACCGGCTACACGTCACCGGATCCAAGGACGGAGCTGGCCCCCCCGCAGGCGGCGTGGGGCCCTCCAGGGGCGTCGCTGTGCCGACTCCGGGCGGCACGGCGACCTCTAGGATGCCTACACCGGCGAACACCGCGCGTTCTTCCCATGGTGTGCGCACCGAGCAGCGTCACAACGATGGTGACCCTGGGCACCACCGTGGGAAGAGCCCTGTGCGTCATCGGCAAAATGAGGGGGTTCAGCACATTCGCCGAAGCGCTGGCGAAAATGGCACGCAACCGCTGGGTCGTGACGGAGCTCCTTCTAACATAGTTAGAAGTCGAAGCGCCACAATCCACGCAGCTGTCGCCGCCGCCCATGCCAGCGGAAGCTTTAGCACACGCACAGCTGCTCCTCGACTTCCCCCCTGCTGCGCAGAAGCTCGACGAGTGGAGGGCCACCATTCGGAGCCTCGTCGCCGTCACAAACAAAGATGATCCGCGACCAGCGGGGCCCTCGGGCCGACGCTCCATTGAGCCACCACATGCTGGCGCTGGGAGGACCGGGGAAGCTGTGGCCACGGTGCACTCTCCTCCTCCTCGCCAGCCACCGCGGGCGTCGGCCCGTCGCGACGACGCTTGTGATGACATCTCCATAGTGTCGTCCGACCCGCGGACCCTCCGCGACTAGCGCCAGGTCCTTCGGGAGCGAGCTCACGAAGACGCTCGAACCACCGTCGAGCGCCTGCGCGAAATGCGCCGCCAGTTGGACAAGTGGGCGGGACCCGCTATGGACCAGCCGGCACCGGGGGGACCCGGCGGCCTACCTTACGAGGTGGGCTGCCCGACTTTTACCCGTGAGCTGAGGTAATTCTAGTGGCCATCCCACCGCACGTTCAAGCCCGACGTCGGCGAGAAGTACACCGGCAAGACCCATCCGTCCCAGTTCCTCAGCATCTACACCATCGCGATGCAGGCCGCTGGGGCTCACGACGACAAGGTGCTTGCCAACTATTTCCCGCTCGCGCTCAAGCCCAATGTGATGTCTTGGTTGATGCACTTGCCGGTGGATTCCATTTCTTCCTGGTCAGATCTGTGCCATGAGTTCGTTGGTGCCTTCACATGAGGCCACCAAGCTCATGGCCAGGCCAGTGATCTGCATATCATTCCCCAGAAGGAAGGGGAGACCCTGCGCAAGTACATCCAGAGATTCAGCCGGGTGCAATACAACATCCCCGACGTTCATCCCGCCGCTGTGATTAGCGCATTCCACCAGAACGTACGCAATCGCAAAATGCGCGAGGAGCTGGCGATGACCAAGGTTAAGGATGTGGCCGAGCTCTACGTTCTGGCCGATAGGTGCGCCCGGGCTGAAGAGGGAAGGAAGTACCCCGGCGAAGACGCCGGCACGAAAACCAACTCTACCAATGAAGACACCGCCACCCCGACGAAGAAGAGACGACATCGCAACAGGAAACGCAAAGGCAAGGCCGTGCTTGCAGTTGAGGGATATGACGATACCAGTGCCGGCAAGAAGGTCAAGGCAGACGCCCCCAGCAAGGAGATTGCCGGGTGCGCCACCTGCCGGGCCCTGGCGGCTACCGACAAGCCAGGAAGCTCCGACAAGCAATACTGCAAGATCCACCGCACCAAGGGCCACGACCTCCAGAACTACCGACAAGTCGAGCTGCTTGCTGAGAAGCAAAAGGCTGAGTACGAAAGGCGGGACAAGGAGAAGGACTAGGACGGTGCTGAGGGATCCGACAAGAAGCGTGGCGGCCAAGGAGGACGCCCCGGCAAGGACAACCAGCAAGAGAGGCCCGCCCGGGGCCGCAACAAGAAACAAGAAGATGAAGATCACAACGAGGACGACGAGTCTGGTGAGCAAGGGTTCCAGAAGGCTACAGAGGCCATGTGGTCGATGGCGGCGCCTCGCTACATGCCTCTCACTGCTAGCTCAAGTAGTGGGCGCGTGAGATTACAGCAGCAGAGCCGTCGTTCGACGCTCAGAAGCCGCTGAAGTGGTCCAGCATGCCCCTCATCTTTGATGCCAAGGACCACCCTGACCGCACTACCGCGGTCGGGTGTTTGCCATTGTTGGTCCCGCCAACAATACGGAACCTCAGGGTGAAGAAGATGTTGGTTGATGGTGGGGCCGGCCTGAACCTGATCTCGCCTGTCATGATCAAAAGGTTGCAAATCCCTGATGGAGACCTCGAGGAAACGGGCACATTTCAAGGGGTCAATCCGGGGAGGAGCCAGCCGAAGGGAAAGGTCACACTGCCGGTGACATTTGGAGGAGAGTCGAACTACAGGACGGAGAGGATCGTCTTCGACGTGGCCTAGATCCCCTTGCCCTACAACGGGATCCTCGGCCGCCCGGCATTGGCCAAGTTCATGGCGTCGTCACACTACGCCTACAACATGCTAAAGATGCCCGGGCCGTTGACCATTGTCTCCGTCCCCTCCGACAAGAAGGACGCGCTGATCTGCACCGACCAACTCTACTGGGAAGCAGTTCCAGCAGCTGCCGTCAAGGCACCTGCTCCTGCCGCTGATGGCCCGGGAGGGAAAAAGGAGCCTGGCAAGACCTCTCGCACCCACTCTGGCAAGCGCACCTCCTTGGAGTGTTGTGCTACCATTGAGGACGTGCCAGAGAGCTCTATCGACAAGAGCAAGAGATCCAGAGCCGAGCAGCCGCAGACCAAGAAGGTGCCCATCGGGGAGGATGTCACGGGAGGGGCCTTCATCATAGGCTCCACCCTCGATAGCAAATAGGAAGGCGCGCTCGTCACCTTCCTGCGGGCAAATGTCGACGTGTTTGCATGGCAAGCGTCCAACATCCCCGGTGTTCCCAGGGAGGTGATTGAGCACCACCTAGCTGTCTGTCCCCACGCGCGGCCCGTCAAGCAGAAGGTTAGAAAGCGGGCTCTGGAAAGGCAGGAGTTCATCACAGATGAGATCAGGAAGTTGGAGGTGGCAGGTTTGGTGAGAGGGGTGCTCCACCCGACGTGGTTGGCCAATCCAGTAGTGGTGCGCAAGGCGAATGGGAAGTGGAGGCTATGTATTGATTACACAGATATTAATAAGGCTTGCCCTAAGGACCCCTTACCATTGCCGCTCATCGACCAGATTGTTGACTCCATGACCGGGTGTGATTTGTTATCATTCCTCGACGCCTACTCAGGCTACCACCAAATCTTCATGACAAGAGAGGATGAAGAGAAGACGGCATTCATCACCCCATGTGGTACGTATTGCTTTTTACAGATGCCTTTCGGGTTGAAGAGTGCCGGCTCAACGTTTGCAAGATCAGTCCAAATTGGTTTTGAACCCCAGCTCCATAGAAATATGGAGGCCTACATGGATGACATAGTGGTCAAAACCAAGGACGGGCCAACTCTTGTGCAAGATCTGGAAGAGACATTTGCTAACCTGCGCAAGATCAACCTCAAGCTGAACCCTGAGAAGTGCGTCTTCGGCGTTTTGTCCGGCAAGCTTCTCGGATTCTTTGTGTCACAGCGTGGGATTGAGGCAAACCCAGACAAGATTAAGGCTATTGAGCAGATCGAGGCGGCCAAGCGGATCAAGGATGTGCGTTGGCTCACCGGCTGCGTTGCCGCCATGAGCCGGTTCATCTCCAAGTCTGCCGAGCGCGCCCTTCCCTTCTTCAAAATCTTGAAGAAGGCAGGCCCAATAGAGTCGACACCAGAAGCCGAGGCAGCACTTCAGGATCTGAAGAAATACCTTTCCTCCATGCTGATACTGGTTGCGCCTAAACCACAAGAGCCGTTGCTGCTGTATCTGGCGGCGACGAATCAAGTGGTCAGCGCCGCACTGGTGGCACAGAGGGAGGTCGACGAGGAGGTGGCAATGGCGGCAGAACCAGCGGATGGCAAGCCAAAGATTCCCCCAGCAGGGCCTGGTGCCGACAAGGCGCGGCCCCCGGCGGAGTCTGGTGCCACCAAGGCAATGCCCGCGCAGTCGAGTGGAGTGGTGCCAAAGAATAAGATGATGCAGCACCCGGTTTACTTTGTCAGCTCCCTCTTGCAGGGGCTAGGTCGAGGTATTCTGGCGTGCAAAAATTGCTCTTCGGCCTCCTTATGGCCTCGAGGAAGCTCCGTCACTACTTCCAGGCCCACGAGATCACTGTCGTCACCCGCCTCCCGTTGCAACGGATACTGCACAACCCGGACGCAACCAGAAGGATTGTGGAATGGGCCTTGGAGCTGTCAAGTTTCGGTTTAAAGTTTGAAAGTACCTTGACAATTCAGAGCAGAGTCTTGGCGGAATTCATCGCAGAATGGACCTCGATGCCTGACGAAGAAATGCAGGAGACCACTCTCCCCGGCAAGGAAGCAGACCGCGACTGGATCATGTACTTTGATGGGGCTTTCTCGCTGCAAGGCACCAGTGCCGGTGTGCTACTCGTCGCGCCCACCGGAGAACACCTCAAGTATGTGATCCAGATGCACTTCCCCAGGGAGATGTCCACCAACAACACCGCCGAGTAGGAGGGGTTGCTTGCCGGTCTCAGGATCGCGGCAGACCTCGGGGTTAAGAAGCTCATCGTCAGGGGCGACTCGCAGCTCGTTGTCAGGCAGGTCAACAAGGATTATCATAGCCCATTGATGGAAGCCTACGTAGATGAGGTGAGGAAACTGGAGGAACGCTTTGACGGTATCCAGGCGGAGCACGTCCCCCGAGCGGAGAACGACATCGCCAATTACCTGTCAAAGTGTGCCGCATTCAAGCTACCTGTGGAACCAGGTACCTTTTTGCTCCGGTTAACTCAATCATCTGTCGAACCATCAGTGGGGCAGAACAAGCGGAGGAAATCAGGTCCCGGCAAGTACTTTCCTACCGAGCCCCTTGGGGCTGCCGGCAAGGGTGCTGCCGCGGACGCTGAGCCTGCCCAAGAGCGACTCGCTCCGACAGGGCGTCAAGCCCTGGCCGTAGAGACAGCCGCTCTCATGGCGGAAGAAATGCCTTTGGTCCTTGCCGTCGAGCCTCAGGCTCTGGCATGGGCGCAACATACCGTCCACTTCCTCCAAACAGGGGAGCTTCCTGAGGAGCAGGAAGAAGCAGAGAAAGTAGCCCGTCGGTCTGCCCTGTACCAGTTCGTCGATGACGTCCTATACCGGAGGAGGCCAAACGGTGTGAAACTCAAGTGCATCCCCCAGGAGGAAGGACTGGAGCTGTTGGCAGAGATACATGGAGGCATATGTGGCTCCCACATAGGGTCAAGGGCCCTTACCGGGAAGGCATTTTGACAAGGTTTCTTCTGGCCCACCGCCCTCCAGGATGCGATGACACTAGTAACCAAGTGTGAAGCGTGCCAGTTCCATTCAAAGAAGCTTCATCAGCCGGCTTAAGCCCTTCAAACAATCCCTCTCTCCTGGCCATTCTCGGTCTGGGGGCTCGATATACTGGGCCCTTTCCTCCACGCCGTCGGGGGCTTTGAGTACTTGTACATTGCAATCGACAAGTTCACAAAGTGGCCGGAAGTGGAAGCAGTGAGGAAGGTGACTGCTCAGTCAGCCGTCAAGTTCTTCAAAGGACTGGTCTGCCATTTTGGTGTGCCAAACAGAGTCATCACCAACAATGGCACATAGTTCACAAGTCACACCTTCATGCAGTACATCCAAGACCTTCGCAGCAAGGTCTGTTTTGCTTCCGTGGCACATCCACGGAGCAACGGCCAAGTGGAGAGGGCAAATGCTGAAGTGTTTCGAGGCTTGAGAACGAAGACCTTTGACAAGCTGCACAAGAGTGGAAGGCGCTGGATTGATGAGTTGCCGGCGGTTCTTTGGTCGATCAGGACGACGCCAAATCGAGCCACCGGCGAGGCACCTTTTGCCCTGGTATACGGGGCAGAAGTAGTTCTCCCCACGGAACTCATATACGGATCACCTCGAGTGCTCGCTTATGATGAGCTTGAGCAAGAGCCGTTGCGCCAAGATGACGCAACGCTCCTTGAGGAAGATCGTCTTCGGGCGGCTGTGAGAGCCGCACGCTACCAGCAAGCCTTGCGCCGCTATCATAGCCGCAAGGTTCATGCCCGAAGCCTTGAGGAAGGCGACCTTGTTCTTCGGCGCGTTCAGTCGGCCAAGAATTCCAATAAGTTGACACCGAAGTGGGAAGGCCCTTATCGGGTAATGTGAGTCACCAAGCGTAGCGCAATCCGCCTGGAGACCGAAGATGCCGTCCGAGTGAGCAACTCTTGGAACATCGAGCATCTTCGCAAGTTTTACCCACAAGGCGCGGCTTGTCGGGCCTCCCGGCAAGCTACCTTTTGTACAAGCTTTGCCGACAAGGCATGTGACCCTTTGTACAAAGCCAGGCGTAGACCCTGAGCATAAATAAATGAAGCACTGGTGCCCTAAGTTATAGCATGCATACTAGGTCGAGTCTCTTCCTTGGTTAGGGTTGATAGTGCTTAGCGGCGACTAACCCCTAGCCTAGAGGTCGAGTGCGTGTCTGTCTGTTCCTTTTCTGTCCTCCTTTGGTTCGCAGGGCACAAGAGCACTTCTGCTGAGCTATTTAGAAAGAAGGAAACGGACCGGCGCCCCGACCCCGGCGAGCCAGAGTTGCTGGGGGCTGCAAGCACAAGGATCCAACCGTGGCAAGATGAGATTGCCAAGGGCTACGGATCCAGATAAGTCTTTTATCCTTTGTCATGCATTTCGGAACCGGACTGGGGCATGTGAAACCTCGTTTTTATCTCTAGGATGCCGTGCTCCCCTTTTTCCTATACCTAGGGATTATTTCCTAGGTCCGGATTTGATCGTAGCCGCGGCGGCAAGGAGGTTGGACGAGGAGCCTAAAGCCCACTTCATCCCTGCCTCCGCCAAGAGCGCGAGAACGGTCGAGTGGAGTGGGGGACAGCAAGACCTGTTGCCGGGCGAAAAATGTTTATCTTAAAACAATAACAAGGATTCGCTCCTTGTCGCGGGATTTACCCGCGAATGAAAAACCCGACAAGCATCCCTTTTTCATTAAAAACATCCCATACAGGTACAGTTCGTGCGAGATGAAAAACATGAGGAAGGGGATTACAAGTTTTAAATTTAACAAAGGCCCGCAGGCTTACAAACTAAAAAAGAGATAAGATGCCCATAATCCCTTTCTTGTCCCTCTCCTCAGGAGGCAGGTCAAGGAGGCGAAAGGGCAAAAGGGGCGCCTAGGCGAGCTATGAGTAGCAGAAAGCACCAAGAGAATATCTCGGTGGCCACCCACGGGCGGGCCGGTGATGACGGCGCCGGGAAAGGAGCTGGAAGACAAGGCGACAGGACCGGCAATAGGCGATGAAGGCGTCGGTGCCCGCGTACTCTGAGTTGACGGCCTTGCCGCCCGCCCTCTTCCTCTTCCGCAGCCTCCCGCCGCCAGCCGCCCAAGGAGATAGCCCCGCAAGGTTCAAGGAGCTGGCCCTGCCCCCGTCCAGCTTCTGCCGGAGGAGCGGCCAGGTGTAGATGCTGCTGCTGCCGCACCCGCCCAGGCGCGGGGCGTCTGACACCTAATTGGACTCGTCCCCGCTGTCCGCCCCACTGTCCTCCTCGTCGCCCTCGCTCAAGGACGAGCTTCCATCGTCAGAATCTCCATCAGAGGAGCTCTCCATGAAGCATTTCAGACGAGTTCCAAAATCTCCGAAGACCTTGACGGAGAGCAGGTCGTCCTCCATTAACCTGAAGTAGAGGACGAGCCCCGTTGTCAGGCTGTGGATGCGGGAGAATGTCTTCCATCCACGACGGAGATACATAACGTGAGGAGCCGGGAACTCGACGTCGACCCGCGTTCCCCTGTTCCCGCAGCCCTTCATGTGTAGCCTGAGGGTCTGGGGCGGGGCATGCTCCATCACCCGAGCGAACGGAGTGGGGAGACGAAGACGACCACGCGGGGGCCGGCGGAGCCTGATGAAGAACTCACAAGGCTGGTCTTCAACGTGACCCTCCATCGGGAAGGGCATCATTGGCATGGGCGAGGCCGGCGCATCGCCCCGTCCTCCTCTTCCCCGAGTGCTACGGCCTCTGCCCCGGCCTCGCCCCCTCCCCCTTCCCCTCGTGGCCGGTTCCACCACCACGGGTTCAGAAGGGAGAGGGACGCGCTGTTGAGGAACGGGGTTGAGGCTCAGCCGCCCCGCTCAGCCAATCCAGACACCGGAGGCGCGCGGAATCAGGACCGACCCGCCGCCCAACCAACGGCGGCCCGGTTTCTCGCCTTCACCGTTTGCCACCACAAGGACGCGTCGCGGACGTGCAGAACTGAGGGGACGGGTGAGGCGACCTCTCCCAACCCCGTGATCGCCGGAGTGGACGCCTTGAAGACCCCACCTCGACCCCGCTTAGTAAATGAGCCGCGCCTCCACGCCTCCCTCTTTTTACGGGGAAGACGTGAGCCGCCTCTTTACTGCGATGTGACGCATGCGTGTGGAAACCGCACCATGCATGCCGCCCACGTCACGCACACCCCTCCACGCCACACCACGCGCGCGGGTCATGGGAGGCACAACGCGTGAAGAACCTTACCACGGTAAAAACCGCCCCACCTGCCCGCGCACCGTTTTGGGCCTGGCCCAACAACGTGTTGCACTTATGTGTGGCCCAGACCCAGGGGCTCCTGTCGGTGTACAAAAATAGGGGCGCATCTTTGTACCCCTTTTCCTGTGCACGGGCAGTCAGAGCCGCGCCCACGACCACACCAAGAAGAACAAGGGAGGTGAGCCAAGGTAAGATCGAAGCCCAAGACAACCAAAGCAACGCCAAGGCCAAGACCACACAGAGCAGAGGGACGAAGCCAGTTCCCCCGGCAAGACCCTTGCTGGGTGGCCTCAGCGGCCCCGGCAAGACTCTTGCCGGGACAACTCGCCCCGCACCAACAGAGCGAGCCACTCTTCAGCCCGCGGCCCCCAGTGCCATCATCAGCGTGGGGCCAGGGCTCGGGAAGGTACCCCTGTGGTGGCGTGTAGATCTTTGTTAAGACATATTCAAGATCAGATTATAAGACGATGATTCTTGGCAAGACCCTTGCCAGGGACGACAACACGCCACAGCGAGACCCTTGCCAGGCCACGCGGCAAGGCCCTCACCAAAGACGCCGGCAAGGCCAACGCCAGGCCCACATCAACCTAGCTTCCACCGCCGTTCGCATGCAGCTGCCAGCCCAACCAGTTGGGTGGGCACCTGCGTGGCAACATGCAACTCCCAAGCCAACTCATCAAGCGCCTGCGTGGTGGCATGCAGATCTTCGTGAAGGCTCCACCACCGCACCAACTGAGCTGCCTGCCTGCCTACATGGCACCGCACGCATCCCTGGCCGAGGCGCGTGTCAAAGCGAGGAGGAGCGACGACGGACGAGACGGGCCTCGTCCCCGATAAAGCAAGAGGACACCTAGGCGGTGCATTAAATGCACCTTGTCCTGTAATACGAGGGATAACCTTGTGCCACTGTAGACCTTTCCACCTCCTGTGTGCTGCTGTGGCAACCCCTTTTTCCTATAAAAGGAGGCCCGAGGTGATGAGGAGAGGGATTCGGCTCTTTTGAACCACACGCTGACCACAGCTAGTTCGAGAGCTCAAGAACTCTCAGAAATACACCCACCAAAGCAGGACTAGGGTTTTATGCATCCTCGCGGCCCGAACCTGGGTAAACGATCCTTGTGCTGTCTAGTAGCCCCGCCCTCCTCGCAACCCTGCGCCCCGGCAACCGTAGTAGGGATTCTTGTGATCGCATAGGTGTCGTTCCACACCTACACTCTCACTTTCACTTTCCTTTTTGAAAAGTTTTGTGTTCCCCTCTATATTTTTTTAAACTTTATAAAAGCACTCAACATAAATAAATAACTCTCTAAAACCTCCGGGTTGTCTCCCTGGCAGCGCTTTCTTTAAAGCCATTAAGCTAGGCATAAAGTGCGCAAGTAATGGACCTACCCGGATCCCAAGGTATATCAAAGCCAAATTTTAATTAGCAATGATTTGGCATTTAGTAGTGAGCACAAAGCAACATATATCAAGCAATGACGAAGTCTAACCATATTCCTATGCATCAACATGTCATACAAGAACAAGTCATGCACATCAAGTAAAGGCCAATACATAGCATAAGTGGTTTCTTGCAATTTTATCGTGTCGGAAACATAGAGAGGTGGAGATATAGTTCGTCTCTCATAATAATTGCAAGTAGTAGCAGCAAGCACATGCATATTATATTCATCAAAATCATCATGTGCAACGGTAAAAGGCAACCCATCAGTATAATCCTTAACAAGAGCAAACTTCTCCCATATAGTATAGTTGGGAGAATTCAAAAAGATAATAGGACTATCATGTGCGGGTGCAATAGCAATAGTTTCATTCTCAACATAAGTCACTATAGCAAGTTCATCTCCATAAGCATAATTCATATTGGCATCTTGGCCACAAGCATACCAAGCATCAAGTTCATCAAAAAGGGATATTTCAAATGAATCAATGGGATCATAGTAGTTATCATAGCATTCATCCTTCGGTTAGAACGAAGGGGCATTAAATAATGTATGAGTTGAAGAGTTACTCTCATTAGAAGGTGGGCACGAGTAGCTAATCCGCTCTTTCTCCATTTGTTCTTCGCTCTCCTCCTCATTCTTTTCATCCAGTGAGCTCACAGTTTCATCATTTTCTTCTTCCATAGACTCCTGCAAAATGTTAGTCTCTTCTTGGACAGCAGATATATTCTCAATAAATGCATCAATATCGCAATTGTATTTATAATTATAATAGCAATATTTAATAATAGCAAAATTTTCAGGTCTATAAATTGAATCATGAAAATCTTCAAACTTCAAACAAAGATTCAATTTAATATGCACCCTTAAAAGCAACAAATTCTTCTATTCGTTCCACATCATTGTAATCATATATACCATTAGCATAATAAGCTAAGGTTTCATTATCATTAAATTTGCAAGAAAAGGGAAGACGTGGAGCATTCATTCTAGAGCAACAAGTATAATCATGTCTCAAGCATAGATCCCGAGCATACCAACGCAACATATAAATTTGATACCATAAAAGTTTCCCTTTTTGTGTCAAGCGATAATCCCTAAAGTATTCACGTTGATCCAACGTTACTCCCATTATATAGTTGAATGGGGTTTTCTCAGGATTATCAAAGTAGTGCATAATATCTTTCACATAACAAGCATCGAGGGTTTTAGGAGGTTCCCCATCTCCATGAGTAACATGTACAATTTTTTTGGTGTTTCGTGTTCCATATCCATAACTAAAGATAGAGAACAACTTAGAAAAGGAAATAAAAACTACTTAGTGATAAAGCAAACAAGCACACACGAGAATATTCACCACATGCTATAACTCCCCTGCAACAGCGCTAGAAAAAGGTCTTGATAACCCACAAGTATAGGGGATCGTTTGTAGAATTTTTCAATAAATAAGAGTGTCAAATCCAACGAGGAGCTAAAGGTAGAGCAAATATTCCCTCAAGTTCTATCGACCACCGATACAACTCTACGCACACTTGACGTCTGCTTTACCGAAAACAAGTATGAAACTAGTTTGTAGGTGTGATGCTAGAACTACTTTGCAGGAATAAAACTAGAAGTACTTTGCAAGATAATAAAAGTTAGGTGTTTAGTAAAAGGGTTTTTGTCAACAAGAAAGTTATTTGTCCCTAGGCAATCGATAACAAGTACCGGTAATCATTCTTGCAATTCTATATGAGGGAGAGGCATGAGCTAGCATACTTTCTCTACCTGGATCATATGCACTTATGATTGGAACTCTAGCAAGCATCCGCAACTAATAAAGATCATTAAGGTTGTGAAACCCAACCATAGCATTAAGTATCAAGTCCTCTTTATCCCATACGCCATAGCCCACCTACTCGGGTTTAAGCTTTTGTCACTCTCGCAACCCACCATAAGCGAACCATGAACATATTGCAACACCCTACAGTGGGGCCCCCTCACGTTTGCGCGAGAATGGAGGGCACCGTAGGACAACACCATAAATAAAATATACAATCATACCAACCAAGATCACGATTAACCCACAGGACAAAACGGATCTACTCAAACATCATAGGATAACCATAGATCATTGGGAAATAATATATGGAGTTGAGCACCATGTTTAAGTAGAGATTATAGCAGGGAGAAGAGGTGTTACACCTCTGCATAGAGGGGGAGAAAGTTGGTGTTAACGGTTGCAAGATTGTTGATGTAGATCGTCATCCCGATCATTGCCCTGGTGGCACTCCGGCGCCACCGGAAGCGAGGGGGAGAGAGCCCCCTCCTCCTTCTTCTTCTTCCTTGGCCTCCCCGTAGATGGGAGGACAATTCCCCCTTTGGTCCATGGTATCCTATGGTGGCGGAGGGGCGGGAGCCCCTCCGAGATTGGATCTCCATCTCTGTTCTCTTCTGTTTCGCGTTCCCCTGATCTGGCCAGAAACCGTTTCTTATATTCCGGGAGATCCGTAACTCCGATTGCATTGATATTTTAACATGCTTTTTTCCGGATATAAGCTTCCTTGTGCCGGAAGTACAGCTCCAACCGACGTTCGAGGAGGGCACGACCCACCACCACGCGCCAGGGGCCTCTGGCGCGCCCTAGTGTCTTGTGGGCCATGTGGGCCTCCGTTTGCGGTGATTCGAACTCCCAAAAATCACATATATTCCAAAATAATTCTCCATAAAAATTTTATTGCATTTGGACTTCGTTTGATATGCATACTATGCGATACAAAAAACATGCAGAAAACAGGAACTGACACTGGGCACTGGATCAATAGGTTAGTCCAATAAATCATATAAAAAGTTGCCAAAAATATGCGAAAGTTGTATAATATTGGCATGAAATAATAAAAAATTATAGATACGACGAAGACGTGTCACGCGTTGAGGGAGGGTTATATGATCCAATTATATTAGCATTGTTGAGAGATTGCACTAGTGGAAGCACGGACCCTATGCCTCATTTTAAGCATTTCAATACCGTTTTTGCGCCCGTTTACTATTTGCTACCTTGCTGTTTTTATTTATTCAGATTATAAAAATATATTTCTATCATCCATATTTCACTTTTATCACCATCTCTTCGCCGAACTAGTGCACCTATACAATTTGCCATTGTATTTGGTGTGTTGGCGACACAAGAGATTTCTTGTATTTGGTTGCAGAGTTGTTTGAGAGAGACCATCTGTATCCTACACCTCCCACGGATTGCTAAACCTTAGGTCATCCACTTGAGGGAAAATTGCTACTGTCCTACAAAACTCTATGCTTGGAGGCCCAACACAAGTCTACAAGAATAAAGTTGCATAGTAGACATCAGGAACCGATGCCATGTTCTTCTTTTTCAGCTCTTGTGCACTAAGCTTTTGTAACTCCTTCTTTTGCCAATACGATAAGCCGAGTGGGCACCTCGGCCGTGATTCTATTTCAACCAATGGCAACTCTTTTTTGGCCTTGTGCACCCTCAACTTCTTTTCTTCAGATTTGGCACTGCGATTTTTAACAATTGATTGCTCCACTTCTTTGCCTTTTGTAGCCAATGTCAACACCTTAATTGGCTCTTTGTTATTTGAGATCAAATCTGAAGTAGCACACTTACGACCATACTTTTTGACCCGGTACACTTGCTTGGCCACCTCTTTCTTCTTCCTTGAGCTCTGGACCGATTCTTTATTATTGAAACGGTCTTTCACGTATGATTGTACATCAAACCTTGACCTTCTTGGAACTACACAATGTTGGTGGCATGGTCTAAAATAAGATGGAGAATGCGCTCTTGTATCATACATGTACCACAAAGGATAAGGATTTACATGAGCATGGGGAGGCATCCACGACATTGACATTGGCAACCCAAAATAAGGATATGAATATGTTGCATTGCCATTTTCCCTTTGCCAATACCAGCCATCAGATTTGCACCAAGGGGGTGATCTTGATGATTTTGAATTGCTTGCCTGATAAGAAATTTTCTCCTCACTTATCTTCTTATATTTTTTCAATAGTTGCACGAAAGTGACTTTCGGCTTTTTACTTTTGTGCTTACCACAACCTTTGCTTGCATCGATCATTGGATTTTCTTGTTTCCCCCAGTACTTGGCGTCTTTTGTGCAACCTTGATGGAATTCTAGCCTTCAAGAATATCTTCATTGTGCTCTTGAAGAACTTTTTTACTTGAAAACTTGATCCCATCATCCACTGTTTTACCTTCTCATCATTTAATGAATCAGCTTGAAGAAGTCGATGCAAAAACTTTTTGCCATCATGACCAATCAGAATAGACTGGTCATCCTTTTATGTTTGAACAAATCTCAATCGTCCTTTATCAATGGCCGATTTGACTATTTGACGAAACATATTGCAATCCTCAAAATTATGTTTGAACGAATGATGCAAGCTGCGATACATTTCTGTTTGGATAGATGGCTCGACATGGTGATCTAGAATTCTTATGTAATTATTTTTCAGCAACAAATCAAATATTTGACCACACATGCTTGAATTGAAGGTATACTTCTTATTTTTTTAGCCGGTCTTGGTGTGATAAAGGCTTTGGAGGTAAGCAAACGAATGATTCAGATTTGGAATCTCCCCATTTGGCTATGGAATGTGTTTTGCACTCTATATCCGATGTCTTTTGATAATATATCATTATAGCATCGGTTTTCTCAAAAGAATTGAACCTTGGCTTTAAATGTCTGAAACAAAAATAGTTAGAGCATACATGTCTCAACTGAGACCAAATGCAAGCCAAGTAATAAATAAGCAAAGCTACCCAATTAGATATGAACTTTAGATAAAGCAAAGAGGAAATCCTCGGCTGCAACAATAAGTCACTATCGGTCTTTATAAATGGCGCAATGGGTTGACCGATATGTTCTATAAAAATTTTATTGCTAACAAGTAAATTACCCTTCTTCATTGGTCTTTCAAAATTACTTTTGAGGATTTTTCTAATAGATGCATAAACAATAAAGTTCTGACCAAATCTGAAAATAGGTAAATTACTTGCTAAACATACCTCTTCAAATATATTGGGAGAGCATGATGGTTGTATCACTTCAGTAATACTTTTCTCCGTCTTTGGATGGCTCCCCAACGCCTTTTCATCACCTTTTTCTTGATTCTGTGCATTCTTACTTTGAAGATCCTTGTCAACTGAACTTTGTTCGGCTACTTGTTCTTGTCCTTGAGGCTTGTCAATTTCTATGGCACAAAACTCATAGGGCGGGAATTAGGTTTCCTTAACTTCGAAAAAAATCAAGCATGGTCATTTTGCTATGCTTGCCATGCCCTTTCTCAATAATGCTCGCCTCTTTGAATTTGATGGACTCGGAATATATACTACTTGTTTCGGCTTTTTCAACCGAAGCACATTCATGTTCCAAATCATCCTTCTTTTCATTGATTCTACCAATTGGCAATGCTTCTTTTATTTGAGCCAATTCTCTTTCTGTTTGTTTCTGGCGGCGAGCGGCAAAATTGGCTTTAAGTTTTTTTTCTCAATTTCAGCCCACTCCGGATATGATTGCCCCCCAATGCTTTTAGATTCTTTCGGCAATGACACACGAGTGTTGCCGAAATTTTGCAATTGTGTAGGGGGTGTTTAATATGATGTAGTACTAGGTGAAGGCATATGCATTCTTGTAAAACCATATTATTGCTCGCCAATTTTATCAATTGGCAAAGATTCATCCTCCTGCAAAACTCTAGCTTTTATTGCCGCGTAATTAGAAAATAGCCCCTTTTCATGTTGTTCAAGGCAAAGAGCACTAATCCTCTTATTCTAGGCTAAACTCTTCAATGCAGCCACCACTACCTCATCTTCTACAATATTGGGCACAACCGCTCCTGCAAAATTTACATTTATTCAGCTTTGACCAGAAAGGTGTGAAGCCAAATTATGAACATCTATAGTTGTGTATGGTGCTAAAAAATCCTTCGAGTATTGTGTGTGTCAGCATTACCGATCTAGGGATGACACTGAAACACAGAGACTTGACCGTTTGAGGTCGGGTCACTACAAGATAGTATCGGAGCACACACTGAATGTAGGACACGACCACTAAGAAAAGCCATAGGTCACTCTTCTCTACTCATTTCTGACTCCTCTCCATTTTCTACTCCTTAGGATGGCGGACACGAGGAACAAGTTTGCACAACCGGATGAAGACACACCTTTTGGACGACACTTGAGGGAAGTCACTAGGTACCTGAACATTGGAATAACAAGCTTCATCGGGACCTACAACGCCACTTTACCAGAAGAGGACCACTAGATGATTCGAGCAAGTTCCAGGAAGGACATTCATGCCAGTTACGGATCCTATAGAGTTTTCCTTTGATGCACCCTCCTGGAGTCTAGGCAAGAGCATGGCAGCCCACATTGCTATGGGACATATTGGTGAAGTCTACAAACAAGAGCTGAAGGACACTATATACCAGATATGTGGGCGCCAAGACGAGCAATGGGAGATGATCAGCACCAGGAGGGATAGATCCATTGCAGCATTCATCCAGGAGTTAAACGAACACATTCGTCGCCAGGAGAACCAGATGTGCGCAAGCATGACAGATTTGAAGAAGGCAATGACCAGGATCGCCGAGCTAGAAGAGGAACTCAAGGCTACACGCGACGATTATGAGGAGGAAATCATCGTACTAGTGGAGAAGAATGACGAACTAACAAGGAAGCTAGGAGTTTTCATGGGAGACCCCACGCCAGGAGGAGAGGACGACGATTCCACTTGTCCGGAGAACTACATCATCATCGATGACACCAACTCCGACCCCGGCGATAGTGACGATGATTATGAAGACGAAGCTGGAGCGGATATCATGGAGTCTTCCACCGAGCAATATTTCTAGATGACCACCATATGACTAGTAGTTTTCCCCCATGAATATAGTAATAGTCCGAGCACTTTTAACGATAGTTCTAGACCGTTTGTATGCCCTTGCTTGATTGATTGAGTGATATGATATGATTGTGTTTGTCTCATGTGCATATGGGTAGTGCTTTCTCACTAGAACTCATTCTATTATAAACTCTTCCCCCTAAACCCATCAGATGCCTCCGAGACGTGACCCCGGTTTTGCTTTCCCACCGGAGCTCACTCAGTTGATCCATCAGAAGAACACCTTGATGCAGATGTTAGTTTAGAACCAAGGCAATAACAACAACAATAACAATAACCCACCGCCACCACCTCCAGTTGACAACTTAGCCCGTTTTCTGAGGCTGCAGCCGCCGGTGTTTTCCAGTAGCACCGAGCCTATAGTTGCTGATGATTGGCTGCGTAGGATAGGAAGGGAGTTGACCACCGTAGGTTGCACAGATGCGGAGAAGGTGCGTTTTGCCGCACACCAATTGGATGGACCAGCAGCCGCATGGTGGGAGAATTACGTAGCCACTTTTCCTATAGCCAATGTCACTCGGGAGCAGTTTCAGCAAGCATTTCGCACAGCCCACGTATCCACTGGAGCTATGAGCATGAAGAAGCGTGAGTTTCGCAACTTGCTTCAGGGAAATCGTACTGTGGCTCAGTACGTAGATGAGTTTAGTAAGCTATCTCATTATGCCCCTGATGATGTGGCCACAGATGCCTCAAAGCAGGAGAAGTTTATGGAAGGGCTAAATGATGAGATGAGCATGCAGTTGATGGTGGCAACATTCAACAACTACCAGGAGTTGGTAGACAAGGCTCTTATGATTGAAGGGAAGCAGCAGCAGATTGAGAATCGCAAGAGGAAATATGGACATGGGAAGTACAATTCTGGAGCTCAGCAGAAGCCTCGTCTCACCCCGAACTCGAGAGGACTTGTCCATAACCATGGAGGCCACACTCACAATGGAGGAAGTTCCCATAATCATAATGGCCCAAGGAATGGGAATGGGAATGGAGGAAGCAACAATCAGAACCGCTCTAACCCAGCCACACCCGCCAAGAAGGATGAAAGTCACATTACTTGTTTCAAGTGCGGGAAGACTGGGCACTACGCCAACGATTATCCGGAATTGAAGAACGGCAATGGCAATGGAAGCGCTGGGAAGAAGCCCAACCCTTTCAATAGGGGACAAATGAACCACGTGAACATGGAGGAAGTTGAGGAGCAACCTGATACAGTTATCGGTAAGTTTTTGGTTAAGTCTTTTACTGCAATCGTTCTTTTCAATACTGGTGCATCACATTCATACATATCAAGGGGATTCGTGGATAAGTATAAGTTGCCCACTAAGGTACTTAGGACACCCATGTTAGTAAGTTCGCCAGGAGCCGAGTATATGGCAAGTCAAGGATGTTTTCAGATGCCATTGACCATTGGAAGCCATGTTTTCCCCTCAAACCTGATAATTTTGGAGTCACAAGGATTGGATGTGATACTAGGAATGGATTGGCTATCGATGTATGGGGGAAACATCGATTGCGCGAGTAAGTCGATTTTGCTCACCACCCCGGAGGGAAAAAGGATCAAGTATGTATCCAGGCATTCGCCAAGGAGAACCCAAGTACATTCTCTCACGGGAGTTGTTCAGGAGGAAGTGCATGTCGTGAAGGATTACCCAGATGTATTTCCAGAGGAGTTACTAGGCATGCCGCCAGATCGAGACATAGAGTTTTTGATAGAGCTGTTACCAGGCACCGGGCCAATATCAAAGAGACCATACCGGATGCCCGCAAATGATCTGGAGGAGATCAAGAAATAGATTAAGGAGTTATTGGAGAAAGGTTACATTCGACGGAGCTCATCACCATGGGGAGCCCCAGTGCTGTTGGTTGAGAAGAAGGATAAGTCCCTAAGAATGGTTGTTGATTATCGGGCATTGAATGAAGTAACGATCAAGAATAAGTACCCACTGCCGACGATCAATGATTTGTTTGACCAACTACAAGGAGCAAAGGTGTTTTCGAAGATCGACCTGCGATCAGGTTACCACCAGCTGAAGATTAGGGAAAAAGATATACCCAAAACAGCGTTCACCACAAGGTATGGGCTATATGAGTATACAGTTATGTCATTTGGATTGGCTAATGCCCTCGCCTATTTCATGAGTATGATGAACAAGGTGTTCATGGAGTTCTTGGATAAGTTTGTCGTGGTGTTCATTGATGATATCTTAGTATACTCAAAGAATGAAGAGGAACACAAGGAGCATTTGCGTTTAGTTCTCGAGAAGCTCAGGGAACATCAGTTATACGCCAAGTTTAGCAAATGTGAGTTTTGGTTGAAGGAAGTTGGATTTCTTGGACATGTTATATCAGGAGAAGGTGTAGCAGTGGACCCTACCAAGGTTAAATCAGACATTGAGTGGTTGGCACCCACCTCAGTTGGGGAGATCTGCAGTTTTCTTGGTCTGGGGGATACTATCGGAGATTTATTGAAAAAAATCTAAGATTGTGAATCCCATGACGGCATTGTTGAAGAAGGACACCAAGTTCCATTGGACTGAAGAATGCGAAGTAAGTTTCCAGGAGTTGAAGAAACGTTTGACTACAGCCCCAGTGTTGATTCTGCCGGATATACGCAAGGATTTCCAAGTTATTGCGATGCCTCTCGCTTAGGACTTGGAGGAGTACTTATGCAAGACGAAAGGGTTGTTTCGTATGCCTCACGACAACTTAAACCGCACGAATTGAATTATGCCACACATGATTTGGAGTTAGCAGCTGTAGTGCATGCACTCAAGACCTGGAGACATTTTCTTATTGGAAATCATTGTGATGTGTACACGGATCACAAGAGTTTGAAGTACAGTTTTACTCAGAAGGAGTTGAACCTCAGGTAGAGGAGATGGTTGGAGCTCATAAAAGATTACGATATGAAGTTGCACTATCATCCAGGCAAGGCCAATGTCGTAGCAGACGCTTTGAGCTAGAAGAGTTACGTCAATACCCTCGTAAGCGGAGGTATGCCAAAAGAGTTAGCAGAGGATCTCAGGGAACTTCGTTTGGAGATAGTTCCTAAGGGTTTTGTTGCAGCATTGGAGGTTCAGTCGACATTGTTGGAAAAGATTCGAGAAGCCCAGAAGGATGACAAAGAAATTGCCGAGATAAAGGAGATGATGAGTGAAGGCAAAGCCAAAGGTTTCGTGAGGATGAGCACGACACCTTGTGGTTTGAGGACCGTATATATGTGCCCAATAATGCCGAGATCAGGAAGTTGATATTATAGGAAGCTCATGATTCACCATACTCGATACACCCCAGAAACACCAAGATGTATTTGGATTGGAAGGAACATTTCTGGTGGACTGGTATGAAGAAGGATATTGCCGAGTATGTAGCCGTATGTGATGTATGTCAGAGAGTGAAGGCAGAACATCAGAAGCCAGCATGATTACTACAGCCTATGCCGATACCCGAATGGAAGTGGGATAAGCTTGGCATGGACTTTATCACCGGATTTCCTAGGACCCGATCGGGATATGATTCAATCTGGGTAGTAGTCCATCGTTTGACCAAAGCAGCTCACTTTATCCCAGTGAAAACCACTTATACAAGTGTGAAGTTGGCCAAGATATATATGACCAGGATCATCTATCTGCATGGAGTTCCGAGGACCATCGTATCAGATAGAGAACACATTTTACTTCAAAGTTTTGGCACCAGATGCACCAGACCTTGGGTACTAGGCTGGAGTTCAGTACAACTTTTCACCCGCAGACAGATGGACAGACAGAGCGAGTCAATCAGATTCTGGAGGATATGTTGAGAGCTTGTGCACTAGACTATGGATCTAGTTGGGATGATAATTTGCCCTACGTAGAATTCTCGTACAACAATAGCTACCAGGCCAGTTTGAGGATGGCACCGTTCGAGGCCCTGTATGGAAGAAGGTGCGGAACATCGTTGATGTGGGATGAGGTTGGAGACCGTCAGTTGTTTGGACCCGATTTGATTAAGGAGTCCGAAGAGAAGGTTAAACTAATTCAAGATAGACTGAAGGTAGCTCAGTCCAGACAGAAGAGTTATGCAGACTCAAAACGCAAGGAGGTAGTCTATGAAATCGGAGACATGGCATATCTGAGAGTGTCACCACTTCGACGAATTAAGCGTTTTGGAGTTAAAGGAAAGTTAGCCCCGAGATTTGTGGGACCGTACCGTGTTTTGGAACGCATGGGAGAGGTTGCTTACAAGTTGGAATTAACCGAAGGACTGTCAGGAGTTCATGATGTGTTTCACGTTTCCCAGTTGAAGAAGTGCCATGCTAAGATGACTGATATTCCTCTGAGAGATACAGTGCCTCTGGAAGCAATACAATTGGATAGTGATTTGACATATGAGGAGAAACCTGTCAAGATTCTCGAGTTTGCTAGCCGAGTTACTCGTAGTAAGGTTATCAAGTTTTGCAAAGTTCAGTGGAGCCACCATACCGAGGATGAAGCCAGCTGGGAACGAGAGGATGATCTACGCAAAGACCACCTGCACCTATTTTCTAGCCAACCTGAATCTCGAGGGTGAGATTCATCTTAAGGGGGGTAGGTTTGTAACATCCCAAATTTTCAATTCGGAATGTTATACATAGGTCATTCATGCATATCATATTTTATTTCATTTTCGTTTTGCGATCCTCAAAATTCTGAGCAACACAAGGACCCTCAGAGAGAGTTGGGGATTTCACCCTTTGTCATATTTGAGTTGTATCAAATATAGAATCAAGGATCGCCCTCGTTTTAATTAATTCTTATCCCCAAAAATATTCCATATCAAAATATATGAGAGGAGATAATATGACTTCTCCAAAATAAATGAAATATTGGGGGGGGGGGGGGATATTAAAATCAATTTGTATTTTTTATTTGGAGTTTTATTGCTATTTTATTTGAATTAGGAAAAAAATTGTGTTTTCAAAATTGCATTAGAGGCCCAAATAAATGTTCACCTTGTCCGGCTTATTTTTAGAGGACGGGGAAAAATTATTTTAGGATTTTTGGAGTCCGTTTAGTTTATCTTTTATTTTATTTTCTGCACATCGAAATTATTAAAAAAAAAACTTTTGCTTCGGACCGACTGGGCCGAAAGCCCAGCCGGCCCATGCCGCACGCGCCGACCCCGACCCCGGGAGGACTCCGCCTCCCGCACGCAGCCGCCGGCCGCCGTGGCCGACCCGGCCTTCCCTTGCCCCTCCCCCAAGCCCCCCCCCCCCGCCTTTATATGCCGCCGCCCCGCAGCCTCGACCGCCACCATCCCGCCTCGTCGCCTCCCGCAGCCGCAGCCGCCGCCGCCGCTCGCCGCCGCCCGCATCGCCCCACACCGCATCCATTTCCCCGCCATCGCCCGCAGTCGCGTCCGCTAGAGCCGCCGCCGTTCCGATCCGATCCGGCCGCCGTTTGGTTTTTTCGGTTAGGTAAAAACCGATCGTTTTTTTGTAAACCCTAGTTTTTTAATATGTTTAGACCGGTTTTGTTTCGGTTTTTCTCGGTTCGGTTAAATAACGGACGTTCGTCCATACGTTCATTTTAACGGACGCCGTACACCCGTTAGCCACAGACAGCGAACGTTCGTTCGTTAGCCTGTTCGCCAGTTTTTCTTATTCCAGGGTTTTCCGCGATTATTCTCGATCGCGATTTCTACCCTGATCTTAGTTTTAGTTTAACTTTTTGCTCGTTTATCGAAATCAGGCGATTCAAGTGCCTAGATCTTCGTCTCGAAACCCTCTTTCCATTTAACCAACTTGAACAAGATTTTGGTACTGTGAAATTTGACTTTAGTCCAGATTAGTAATCGGATCTTCTTTCTTTCGCAGTTTGAGTTTTGTTGCTCCGTTTGATTTGATTCTTTTTGCAAACCGTAGTTCTTCAGTTGAACTTTCTGGTTAGATCTTTTTATTTGAGATTTACCCGTGCTTCTTTGCTTGATTGCTTATGTACGTTATTGTTTGTTTGCGATAGAACACCCGGAGTGCGAAGCGTGCTACTACGAGTCTCTAGGTTTTGCGGATCATCAGCAAGGCAAGTGACACATTGATCATACTTATTTCATACCCAGTTTTTATGCATTAGTTCCAATCCCCAAACATTGCATGATTAGGATGTGATTAACTTGTGGGTATTGGGAAGTAGATGATAAGGTAGAACCTATTACCCTGTTTTATTATCAAACCCTAGGAGTTACTTCTACGTTATGCTTATATTGCCATGCTATGCTCGTAGACGTGGATTGGGTTTGAGTGTATCCATGACAGAGATTGTTAATTAATGGTTCAACTTAAGGTGGCAAATTTAATACACATCTGGGTGGATTGCTTGTTTTGGGCACCTGGGGATATACCAGTCTTGTCCTTGGAGATCCTGGGGATATACCGTGTGATCCTCCTACGGTCCGCCACCTAGGCTCAAAGGGATCAAAAGATTATTCATGCTATAAAATTCTGTGTGCAGCCACAAGCCATTATGGGCTCTAGCATAGTTATGGGCTCTAGCATAGTTGAGTATGTTGTGTGACCTCTTTCAGTGGTGGGCTAGCAGATGTAGAGGGAAAGTAGGTGTAACTGTCCACCCGGAGTAAAGAGTTAATGCTTCTGAAAGACCGTGTCTCGGTCATCCGTTTCTCAAACACCATGCAGTGCGAGAAATATAACGGAGGAGATCGAGTCTTGTGGGGAAAAGTGAGCAAACCTCTGCAGAGTGTACAAACTAATCATGGTTAGCCGTGTCCCCGGTTATGGACATCTTGAGTATCTAGTACTTGGATTATCTTACTGTATCTCATCACTCTAATTTAATTTCTTGGGATGATAATTACTTTTAAGTGGGATTGAGATGGGGGTACCATTCTCAATGTTTCAACTACCATGATAGTTAAATAAAATATATTCCTTTGTTGTAGGGAAAATTGGCTTTTTTGCAAAAACCATATAACCATTGAGCCTCCACCAGCCATATATGCATGTGGTGATAGCATTTATCTATTCATTGCTCTACTATGTTACATTGCCAGCATATTCCATGTGCTGACCCGTTTCCGGGCTGCAACGTATTATGTTGCAGACTTTTCAGACGAGGAGTAAGACACGATAGGTCGTTTGTCATGCACTCAGCTATGCCGTTGGAGTTGATGGACTCACTTTATCTTCCAAGTCTTCCGATGTTATCGTTTTAGATGGCTTTAAGCCATATTTATTGTAATAAGTTCTCTTTTGAGACATTCGATGTAATAAGTGTGTGATTGCTACTCTGTTATAAATCCTCCGAGTACTGTGTGTGTTAGCATTACCGATCCAGGGATGACACTGAAACACAGAGACTTGACCGTTTGAGGTCTGGTCGCTACACCTAGTTGACCAACCACTCTCTGAAGACTACCCTGTGATACAGTATGCGGACGATACCTACTGATTTTGCCCGTAGATAATGAACAACTTCTAGTAATTAAAAGTCTGCTTGACAACTATGCTCGGGCAACAGGACTCAAAATCAATTACGCTAAGTCGCACCTCATACATATCAATATCAATACAGAAATCACGAAGGATTTGGCAAATGCATTGGGGTGTGAGGTTGGGTCGATGCCTTTCCCATACCCAGGACTCCCACTTGGAACCACAAGACCCACTGTGAGAGAGCTTATGCCGCTAGTTAACAGAATTGAAAGAAGACTCACTGCAATGACAATCTGCTGAATTATGGCAGCAGGATCCAATATGTAAATTCCGCACCATCATCCTTACTGTCGTTTGCCATGTGTGTGCTGAAACTACCAGACAAACGGATTGAATTATTTGACCGGGCTAGAAGACACTGCATTTGGCATAAGGTGGTTGACAGAGATCCACACACACATTCCTTAGCTACATGGGACCTGGTGTGCCATCCGAAAAAGAAAGGAGGATTGGGCGTGTTAAACTTAAAGATCCAAAACCAAGCACTTCTTCTAAAATTCATTCATAAATTCATGCACAAAGCGGATACACCTTGGGTCATGCTCCTGTAGGATAAATATTACAATGACAACCCACCACAAGCCATGCAAGTATGTGGATCCTTTTGGTGGAGAGATGTATTCTCGTTGGTTGATATTTACAGGGGCATTACTGTTTGTACCAATGGTTGGAGATACAATTTTGCTGTGGAAGGATGTCTGGACTGATGGAAACCCATTACACAATACATATGCACACATGTACTCCTTTGCCAAGGAGGAAGACATGTCCCTGGCACAATTTCACAACAACCTTAGCCTCCAACACAACTTCCATCTACCTCTCTTAGTGGAGGCCATGCAGGAATATAATATGCTTCAGGCACACATGGAGGCGATCAACCTGGAGCCGTTGGTCTCGGATGAAAGGATTACATGCTGGGGCGATACAACTTTCAAGCCAAAAAAATTCTATAAATTTTTCTTAAGAGAACTGATGCCTCCTGGCTACATCACAACAATCTAGAAATCTAAATGCCTCATGCAGCACAAGGTGTTTGCCTGGTCGATGCACATGGATAGAGTCAACACTAGAGATTTGTTATGCAGAAGACACTTCAACATAGGGGATGACCACTCATGCGTTCTCTGCAACTCAGAGCCACTGGAAACAAATAAACAAACACATGTTCTTCACATGCACATTTAGTAGGACTTGTTGGCAATCAATAAACATAAATTGGGACACCAATATGGAGATGCAGGACATGTTTGACCATGCAGCACAAACCTGGCAGCAATAACTGTTCAAGGAAATTTCTATCTTGGCAGCTTGGAACATATGGAAACAAAGAAACAGGTTGTGTTTTGAGAAGATTCCTGCCTCCCTACAAGACTGGAAGATAGCTCTTCAATCTGATCTACAGATTTTGAAATTTAGAGTTGCCCTGAGGTGGCATATTTTTCTTGACATTTTTGTACCAAACCTAGCCTTGTAATTTCATCAACCTTCAAGCCAAAATGGCTTTGTAACCCCCCTGTACATATCCACCTTATGATTAATACATAACAGGAGGGGCCTCTCTTGATGTTCTTATTGCTCAAAAAAGGGAGTTGTCAATCCCCTTGGCAGTTATTTGCAAGGATAAAATCTGGTAGTGATAGACAGATAAATAAAACACAGAATAAAGTAACAGTAAATAAATTGCAGTAAGGTATTCTTGGATTTAATATATGATAAAGGTAGACCCTAGGGCCATAGTTTTCACTAGATGCTTCTTTCTCGAACAAAAAGCATATGGTGGGTAAACAAATTACTGTTGGGCAATTGATAGAAAGCGCATAGTTATGATGATATTCAAGGCAATGTCATGTATAAAGGCATCACGTCCGAGACAAGTAGACCGACTCCTGCCTGCATATACTACTATTACTCCACCCATCGACCGCTATCCAACATGCATCTAGAGTATTAAGTTCATGAGAAACAGAGTAACGCCTTAAGCAAGATGACATGATGTAGACAAAATAAATCAACCAATATGAATAAACCCCGTCAATTTACCCTTAATGGCAATAATACAAATACGTGTCATGTCCCCTTCTATCACTGGGATTGAGCACCGCGAGATTGAACCCATTACAAAGCACCTCTCCCATTGCAAGATAAATCAATCTAGTTGGCCAAACCAAGCAGATAGATAGGAGACAAATACAAAGCTATAATAATCATGCATAAAAGAATTCAGAGAAGACTTGATTAATATTCATGAATAATCTAATCATAAACACACAGTTCATCGGATCCCACAAACACATCGCAAAAGAATATTACATCGAATAGATCTGCAAGAACATCGAAGAGAACATTGTATTGAAGATCAAAGAGAGAGAAGAAGACATCTAGCTACTTGATATATCTTCATCGTATCTACTTTTCCAAACACTTTTGCTCTTGTTTTGGACTCTAATTTGCATGATTTGAATGGAACTAACCCGGACTAACGTTGTTTTCAGCAGAATTGCCATGGTGTTGTTTTTGTGCAAAAATCAAAGTTCTCGGATTGACCTGAAAATTTAAGGAGAATATTTTTGGAATATATAAAAAACACTAGCGAAAAAAGATACCAGAGGGGGGCCACCCAGGAGCCACAAGCTCAGGAGGCACGCCTGATGAAGCTATGTACCTAGGGTAGGGTCATGGACCTGTCCTAACTGCCCTACCCAAGGACATCTCTAGAAGAAATCACCTTTCAATCGACTTGGAGGTGTTCCACTCGACAGACTCGAAGACACTCGACCAGGAAGCAATCAGTCGACCAAGATCCAACCACTCGACGGCCAGGAGACCTAAAGTCACTCCGCACGCTAACGGTTGGTCATTAAGTAGCTTTTATGGTCATCATAGCACTTTATTAGGGGCGTTACTAGTAACGCCCGACCTTAATGTACTTAAAACCCTGCATAACTGAGGGCCGGAGGGGTCTGGCGAACTCTATATAAGCCACCCCCCTCCTCAATGTAAAGGGTTCGCACCCCTGTAATTCATACACACATAATCCAGTCGACCGCCTCCGGGCTCCGAGACGTAAGGCTATTACTTCCTCCGAGAAGGGCCTGAACTCATAAATCTCGTGTGCTTACAACTACTCCATAGCTAAGATCTTGCCTCTCCATACTTACCCCCCTACATTACTGTCAGACTTAGAACCACGACAGTTGGCGCCCACCGTGGGGCAGGTGTCCTAGCGATTTGTTGGAGGAGTTGCGATATTTTCCGATCCAAATCATCATGGTTTCTGGTGGAGTTTTGGTGGAGGGCAGCGAGATCCATCTCGGCGCGCTCACGTTCATCACCGATGACTCCTCTTGGCTTCAGGAGGCTCCGCTCAACGTGGACGCACTCCCTGTCCATGGGGCAACGCACTTTCGCGCGTGCGCCCGCGACATCCTCTTGCAGCAACCGTTGACCCATTATCGGTCGGCCCCTGTGTTGTCCTCCCTCCCTGTTTCCCGCCGGCGCAAGCGCTCCGGTCGATCAAGACTTCAGCGGTGGGTGAGACACGCGGTGGCATGCCAGTCGGCCACCCCTCAAGTCGCGGCGATCGAGCCCGACGAATCCCTCTACGGCATGTTTGACCTGTCGACTGGCTCTGCAGAGACCGCATCCGAGTGCGACAGCAGTGATCCGGTGGCGGAGGTTCTGATGGTCGATGGACCGCGCAGTCCTCCCGGTTTTCTCCGCATCGACAGAGGCGCAGGTGGAGGCGACCCGTCGCATCCCCATGAGGAATATCTCCCCGAGCCTCTCACGTCGCTGCAGAGGGAAGAACTTCGTCGCCGAAACATGGATGTACTACACACTCCTATCGTTGGAGAAACCCCCGAGGCTCGTGCCTTGGAGGACGCGCGCCTGGCAAACTTGGCTGAGCACACTCGACTGGAGAACCTCCAGCGAGCACTCAACGAGTGTGCGCGACAACGGGTTCCAGAATCCAGTCGACGTCCGCTCTTTCTGCCCCTGCAGGTATATCGAACTCCGATTCAGAATTTAGCAGCTGCAGCCCGTATAGCAGAGTCGATTCAGCCTTCCCAGTCAGAAGCTGGCAGAGGCTTGTTGCAGATCAGAGCGTTACTTCGGGCAGCAGGAGACCAGAATTCCGCTGTTTCTCAGTCGCGGAACAGGATTCATAGCAGATCCATTGCTGCAGACACAGTCCAGTCGGCTCATAGCCCAAGATCGCCCCTTGAGGCATGAGGGACATGGGGACCGGCGTGATCAGCACGGGAACCGTGAGCAGTATGATCACCGATTTGATCGTGGTGATCGACATCGAGTGCCCACCCCTCCCCCGAGGAGTGGATCATATGTGCCTCAACAGCAGGATGACAGGCGCCCTCATAGTGTTGGGCGAAGGATTCCAGTCGACCCCAGGGAACTAGGCTTTGATGCGAGATCCATTCTCGTTCAAGGTTTGGTCGACAGGAACAGAGCTCACCGAGAAGGTCACGACAGAGATGCACCTACCAGCAGTAGAGTACATGTTTCGGGGCCAGAGTGCTTTAGTAGAGCCATCAGGGCCGCTGTGATTCCTCCCAACTTCAGGTTGGCGACTGGAGTCAGTAAGTTCACTGGTGAGTCCAAGCCCGATACTTGGCTTGAAGACTACCGAGTGGCTGTCCAGATTGGCGGTGGCAATGATGAAGTGGCCATGAAGCACCTGCCTCTCATGTTGGAGGGCTCGGCCAGAGCGTGGCTGAATCAGTTAGCACCCAGCAGCATTTACACTTGGGAAGATCTCGCCCGAGTGTTTGTCACCACATTTGAAGGAACATGCAAGCGACCGGCAGGGCTGACGGAACTGCGGTCTTGCGTGCAGAAGCCGAATGAAACTTTGAGGGATTACATCCAGAGATGGATCACGTTACATCACACGGTAGAGAATGTGCCTGATCACCAAGCAGTCTGTGCCTTCAAAGAAGGCGTCAAGTACAGAGAACTGAATCTGAAATTCGGTCGAACCGGAGACATGTCTCTGAATCGGATGATGGAGATTGCCACCAAGTACGCTAATGGTGAAGATGAGGATCGACTCCGGAGTGGCAAGCACAAGTCAGTCGCCCAAGAAACCGGAGGAGGAAATTCCAATCGGAAACAGAAGCGGAAAGCCGAGCCAGCTGCTCCTGGGGAAGCCTTGGCTGTAACTCAAGGAAAGTTTAAGGGGAAACCCAAAGGGCCTTGGAACCCCAAGAAAGTTAAAGACCAAGACGGAAATGATGTGTTGGATTTGCCATGTCACATCCACACCAAGAAAGATGAAGAGGGTAAGCTCATTTACCCGAAACATACCACTCGACAGTGTCGGCTCTTGATCCAGCAGTTCCAGGGCAAACAACCCAAAGATAAGGAAAAGGAGTCGGACAAAGTTGAGGACAGGAAGACAGTGATGATGGATACCCCAGGTCAATTCCACCTTGATGATTTTTGCTGATGTTGAAAGCAAAAGTCGACTGAAAGTTATCAACCGTGAGGTGAATATGGTTGCTCCGGCGACACCCAGTTATCTGAAGTGGTCTCAGACTGCCATCACATTCGACCAGTCCGATCACCCAACGCACATTGCCACCCCTGGGAGGCAAGCTTTGGTGGTCGACCCAGTTGTTGAAGGCACTCGACTGACCAAAGTCTTGATGGATGGTGGCAGTGGTTTGAACATACTGTATGCTGAGACGTTGAAAGGGATGGGCATTCCAATGTCCAGACTCAGTACCAGCAACATGAGTTTCCATGGAGTCATTCCTGGGAAGAAGGCTGAGTCACTCGGCCAAATTGCTCTTGATGTGGTTTTCGGTGATTCCAAGAATTACCGCAAAGAAAAGTTGACGTTTGAAGTTGTGGATTTCCAGAGTGCTTATCACGCTATTTTGGGCAGGCTAGCTTATGCACGCTTCATGGCTCGACCATGTTATGTGTATCTCAAATTGAAGATGCCTGGTCCCAAAGGTGTGATCACTGTTACGGGCAATCGGAAGAAAGCAGAAGAGTGTTTTCAGAAAGGCTCAAAGATCACTGATGCTCAGATGGCAGTGGTGGAGCTGCAGGAGTACCAGAAGACTGCAGACCCGAGTGATTTGTTGCGAGCCAAGAAGCCCGCTACAGAATCAGCTTTTCAGTCGTCTGGTGAAACGAAGCCGGTTCACATTCACCCGACCGATCCCAGTGCTGCTCCGACTCATATCTCAACAACACTCGACTCCAAATAGGAAGAAGTGCTCATCCAGTTCCTCCGTGAGAACTGGGACATCTTCGCATGGAAGCCTTCTGACATGCCGGGTGTTCCCAGGGGGCTGGCTGAGCACCGCCTATGAGTCGACTCAAAAGTAAAACCTGTCAAAGAACATCTCCGACGGTCCGCCGTCCAGAAGAGAAAGGCTATTGGTGAGGAGGTGGCTCGGCTCTTAGCAGCGGAGTTCATCCGAGAGATTTACCACTCCGAGTGGCTCGCCAACGTTGTCATGGTCCCCAAGAAGGACAAGTCACTTCGCATGTGCATTGACTTTAAACATATCAATCGGGCTTGCCCGAAAGATCATTTTCCTCTCCCCCGCATCGACCAGATAGTCGACTCGACTGCGGGATGTGAGCGACTGTCTTTTTTAGACGCCTATTCCGGGTACCATCAGATCCGTCTGTATGGACCTGACGAGATCAAAACAGCTTTCATCACTCCATTCGGGTGCTTCTGTTATGTTACCATGCCATTCGGCCTCAAGAATGCCGGAGCCACATTCATGAGGATGATTCAGAAGTGTTTGCTCACTCAAATCAGTCGGAATGTGGAAGCATACATGGATGATATTGTGGTCAAGTCACGGAAGGGTTCCGACCTGCTGACTGACCTTGCTGAAACCTTTGCCAACCTCAGGAGGTATGATATCAAGCTTAATCCATCAAAGTGCACATTCGGAGTTCCTGGCGGAAAGTTACTCGGTTTTCTCGTTTCCGAACGGGGAATCGACGCCAATCCAGAAAAAGTCGGTACTATACTCCGGATGAAACGTCCTGTGCGAGTGCACGACGTCCAGAAGCTTACTGGTTGCTTGGCCGCTTTAAGTCGATTCATCTCTCGTCTCGGTGAAAAGGCATTGCCTCTTTACCGATTGATGAAGAAGTCAGACAAGTTCGAGTGGACTCCTGAAGCTGATGCAGCGTTTGCAGAGCTCAAAGCTCTGCTCTCCACCCAGCCGGTGCTTGCTGCTCCAATCAGCAAAGAGCCTTTGCTGCTTTACATCGCAGCCACGGGACAAGTCGTCAGTACGGTACTTACGGTCGAGCGGGAAGAAGAAGGAAAAGCCTTCAAAGTTCAGCGCCCAGTATATTATGTTTCTGAAGTTTTGACCCCGTCGAAGCAAAGATATCCTCATTATCAGAAGCTTGTATATGGGATTTATATGACCACAAAGAAGGTTGCTCACTACTTCTCTGATCATTCCATTACAGTCGTCAGCGACGCTCCATTGTCAGAGATCCTGCACAACAGAGATGCAACTGGTCGAGTGGCAAAATGGGCGATTGAACTCCTTCCTCTAGATATCAAGTTTGAGGCAAAGAAAGCTATCAAGTCCCAAGCAATAGCAGATTTCGTCGCCGAGTGGATTGAACAACAACTGCCGACTCAGGTTCACTCGGAGCATTGGACCATGTTCTTCGACGGTTCCAAAATGCTGAATGGTTCCGGTGCCGGGGTAGTATTGGTCTCCCCCGAGGAGATAAGCTCAGATATGTTCTTCAAATCCACTTTGATTCCTCCAATAACGAAGCAGAATATGAAGCACTTTTATATGGGTTGCGCATGGCCATTTCACTCGGCGTCCGTCGCCTCATGGTCTATGGCGACTCAGATTTGGTGGTTAATCAAGTGATGAAGGAGTGGGACGTCAGAAGTCCGGCCATGACTGGTTATTGCAATGCAGTGAGAAAGCTGGAGAAGAAATTCGAGGGGTTAGAACTTCATCACATACCCCGACTGAAAAATCAAGCAGCTGATGATTTGGCGAAAATAGGTTCCAAAAGAGAAGCCATTCCCAGCAATGTGTTTTTGGAACACATCCACACACCATCAGTTCAGGAGGATCCCTTCACTGAAGAAGCCCCGCAGCCAAAAAGTGCCACGGATCCGATTGAAGTTGAAGTTCCAGCTGTGGTCGACCTGATCATGGAAGTTTTGGTCATCACTCCCGACTGGACGGTACCGTACATCGCGTACATCCTAAGGAAAGAACTCCCAGAGGACGAAGAAGAGGCTCGACAGATCGTCCGTCGATCCAAGGCCTTTACAGTCATAAAGGGACAGTTGTATAGAGAAAGCGCGACTGGAGTCAGTCAGAAGTGTATAACACCAGAAGAAGGTCAGATAATCCTTGATGATATCCACTCGGGGACCTGTGGTCATCATGCGTCCTCTCGGACCATTGTGGCTAAAGCATACCGAGCGGGATTCTACTGGCCAAGGGCGAATGAAATGGCGAAAGAGATAGTCGACAAATGTGAAGGATGTCAGTTTTACTCCAATATGTCGCACAAACCCGCGTCAGCCCTGAAAACCATTCCACTCGTCTGGCCCTTCGCTGTTTGGGGACTGGACATGGTTGGACCACTGAGAACGGGCAGGAGCGGCTTCACTCATGTGCTAGTAGCAGTCGACAAGTTCACCAAATGGATTGAAGCTAAGCCTATCAAGAATCTTGATGCTTGCACTGCTATCAGTTTCATCAGAGAGTTGATATTCAGATATGGAGTTCCGCACAGCATCATCACTGACAATGGGTCAAACTTCGATTCTGACAAATTCAGAGCCTTTTGCGCCTCTCAAGGCACACGAGTCGACTACGCTTCAGTCGCTCACCCCCAGTCGAATGGACAAGCGGAAAGAGCAAACGGCTTAATTCTCAAAGGACTGAAACCCCGACTGATGCGCGATCTCAAGCACGCAGCAGGTGCATGGGTCGACGAGCTTCCATCAGTTCTTTGGGGATTGAGGACAACCCCGAACCGATCGACTGGAAGAACCCCATTCTTTCTGGTCTACGGAGCCGAAGCAGTTTTGCCGAGTGACCTGCTTCACAACGCACCCCGAGTCGAGCTCTACTCTGAAGATGAAGCAGAACAAGCCCGGCAGGACGCAGTCGACCTCCTGGAAGAAGAAAGAGAAATGGCCATGATCCGATCGACCATCTATCAGCAAGACTTGCGTCGATTCCATGCCAGAAATGTGAAGAGTCGAGCCTTCCAAGAAGGAGACTTGGTCCTCCGAGTGGATCAACAGAAACCACACAAACTCGCTCCTACTTGGGAAGGCCCCTTCATAGTCACCAGAGTCCTCCACAATGGAGCGTACCACCTTTATAATGTCGATCGCCAGATTGATGAGCCACGAGCCTGGAATGCGGAGCTGCTCCGCCCCTTTTATACTTGAATTCTCACTCGGATGAGATGTAATAAGAAAAACTTCTGTAGTTTATTTATCAAAGACAAGAGCGTTATAATTTTCCAGTGATTGTTATTGTTTTTGTTTGCGTGAGAAATCCCCCAGTGGGTGGCTTAGCTGCGAATCTGTTTTGCCTAAGTTTGTAAAAATAATTTCCTACCGAGTGGTGAGCCAGCCTCCCACTCGGGGGCTTAGCTGCGAACCCGTTTCGCCTAAGTGTTTGAAAATCCTACCGAGTGGTGAGCCAGCCTCCCACTCGGGGGCTTAGCTGCAGTCCAGTACTCGCCTAAGTATTTGAAAATCCTACCGAGTGGTGAGCCAGCCTCCCACTCGGGGGCTTAGCTGCAGTCCAGTACTCGCCTAAGTATTTGAAAATCCTACCGAGTGGAGAGCGACCCTCCCACTCGGGGGCTTAGCTGCAGTCCAGTACTCGCCTAAGTATTTGAAAATCCTACCGAGTGGAGAGCGACCCTCCCACTCAGGGGCTTAGCTGCAGTCCAGTACTCGCCTAAGTATTTGAAAATCCTACCGAGTGGAGAGTGACCCTCCCACTCGGGGGCTTAGCTGCGAACCCGTTTCACCTAAGTGTTTGAAAGTCCTACCGAGTGGTGAGCCAGCCTCCCACTCGGGGGCTTAGCTGCAGTCCAGTACTCGCCTAAGTATTTGAAAATCCTACCGAGTGGAGAGCGACCCTCCCACTCGGGGGCTTAGCTACAGTACAGTACTCGCCTAAGTATTTGAAAATCCTACCGAGTGGGGAGCGACCCTCCCACTCGGGGGCTTAGCTGCAGTCCAGTACTCGCCTAAGTATTTGAAAATCCTACCGAGTGGAGAGCGACCCTCCCACTCGGGGGCTTAGCTGCAGTCCTGTACTCGCCTAAGTTTGAAAAATCCTACCGAGTGGAGAGCGACCCTCCCACTCGGGGGCTTAGCTGCAGTCTAGTACTCGCCTAAGTTTTGAAAATCCTACCGAGTGGAGAGCGACCCTCCCACTCGGGGGCTTAGCTGCAGTCCAGTACTCGCCTAAGTTTGAAAAATCCTACCGAGTGGAGAGCGACCCTCCCACTCGGAGGCTTAGCTGCAGTCCAGTACTCGCCTCAGTACAAAACACATCCCAATCCGCAAGGATGACGAGGTGCAGGTCGACTGCCACCTTCTCCTTCGGAGCTTCGCCACAAATACAACGTGCGCTCCATCCCAATCCGCAAGGACGACGAGGTGTAGGTCGACTGCCACCTTCTCCTTCGGAGCTTCGCCACAAATACAACGTGCGCTCCATCCCGACCCACAAGGACGACGAGGTGCAGGTAGACTGCTACCTTCTCCTTTGGAGCTGTGCCACAAATACAAAAGTTGTCTCGAGTGAAGAACGAGTTCCACTCGACGGAGAATTCATGAAGATATTCAACGGTAAACCAAGTTCAGATAAATACTAAAAGGTTTCAAGCAGCGAATCAAAGGTACTCGGGCACCATGCCCGAAGGAGTTTAACGGTTACAGAAACCACTCGGCATTCCGAGGCAAATTTAAAGCGTATCCAAGTTTCATAAGATTGTTCACTCGGCCGAAGGAGGGCTGGCAGGCTCCACGAACGAGTCCAGATCGATCCCATTAGTGATCCGGGTAGCGGCAGCAATGAAAGTCTCCATGAAGGACTGGAAGTCGTGCTTTTTGGTGTTAGCGACTTTGATCGCAGCCAGCTTGTCCTCACGAGCCTCCTTGCAATGGACTCGCACCAGGGACAGCGCCACATCAGCACCACACCGGGCGGAGGATTTCTTCCATTCTTGCACTTGGCCAAGGATCTCAGTCAGTCGACTCATCAGAGATTCCAGATCATTCTGAAGCGTTGCCCCGGGCCAAAGCGTCGAGTCGATCTGAGAGACAACCTCCTTCAGGCGTGCGAGGTAGCTTGTGGCGCTGGCGATACGGGACTCTAGTCGGAGCACGTTCATCGCAGTTTCGTCGCAGACCGGGGAAGCGATAGGGTCCAGACCCGTCTCGACCCTTCCAGTTTCTTCATCAAAGTCTTGACAAAGTTCTGCAGCCAAAATTCAGTTCAATCAACCGAGCAAAATCCGATGGCAAGCATCAACACAGTCAGATTAAAAGAAATACCTCCCAGCACGAGATAAAGCTTCTTGGCAAGTGTCCTCAGATAAGCTTCTGTGTCGTTCCTCTTGCGGATCGCAGACTCCAACTTCTCGTTCAGGGCGACCTTATCCTTCTTCAGGCTGGTCACTTCATGGTTAGCTTCATTAAGACAAGATGCCAGTCTAGTCACCTCTCCTTCAAGCGTTCCGACTGAAGCAAGCTTCTCTTCTGCGAGAACTGTTTTGTCTTGGGCTGCTTTTTGCGCGGCGGCGAGGTCCGAGTCCTTCTTGTCCAGAGCCAACTTCATTTTCTCTGAAAAAGAAATAATCGAATCAAAAAAAAGACCAAAGAGATATATTGAAGTTTAGTCGGCAATCAGTTACCTTCCATACCATCGGCCTCTTCTTGAGCTTTTTTCAGATTTTGCTGATCCAATTCCATGTCAAGGTTTAGCTGGATCTGCTGTTTCTCCAAGTCAGCAAAGCGAGCTCCAAGATCACAAGATTTCTGCAATCAGGGAGGGGAAGTTATTTTACAGCGAAAAACAACAAAGACAATAAATACTAAGACTACGGTCGACTGCCCGCAGCCCACCATAGTCTCGGGGACTACACCCAGTGGGTGCACTTTGCGTGCCCCCACCGGTTCTGATCCCACTCGACCGGCCCGCCGGAGTCGAGTGCAGGGAGTAAAAAAAGAGAAAGAAAGAAGAACTCAGACCATAGTCGACTGCCAGCAGTCGACCGCGGTCTCGGGGACTACACCCAGTGGGTGCACTTGGCGTGCCCCCACCGGTTCTGATCCCACTCGCCCAGACTGAGTGGAAGAGCAAAACTACCAAAAACGACAGCAACTCGACACGGCCAAACCAGATCGAGCGAAAGAATCAAAATACAAAGACTACAGTCGACTGCCAGTAGTCCACCGTAGTCTCGGGGACTACACCCAGTGGGTGCACTCAGCGTGCCCCCACTAGTCCAAAAATTCAATCGACGCACCCAGTGGGTGTACAAATGCAAAGATTTTCGGAAAGAGAGTCTTCAGATAGCATATCCTAACAGAACAAGCGGTGACCAACTAACCTGAACATTGCTTTGGAGAGCCGAGCTGGCGTCATAGGCGGTCTGACTGGCGTCCCGCACCGCCTTCATCTTCTCCATCATAATGCCCGCCTGGCGTATGGCTTCCTTGGCAGCATTCACTTCGTCCTCTAGGACATGATGGATCGCAAAAACTGAAGGTGGGTCGGCAGGAGCTTGAGCAGTCGACGAAGAAGGCAGGGCACTCGACAATGGCACGGCGAAGGTAACAGAACCCCGATTGGCGTCACCAGCATCCTGAACGACTGGTTCCGCCATCGGCGTCGACTGTGGCACCTTGGCTGCAGGAGCTTTCCTATTTTTCCTCGTCAAAGGCCTCTCAGGCTCTTCGTCATCATCGTCAGGGAGGTCAATAATGTTAGGAGCTGTTCAAAGATCAATCGCCAAAATCACATCACCCAATAGTACACATTGTAGTTGAGTCGACCAAGTAAAGACAGAATGACAAAATTCATACCCAGATTGGAAGTGACTGCATCCTCCATTACCTCATCCTCATCCCTGTAATCTGAGGTCCTGCAAGTAGCAACGTTGCCGGTTCCAAAGTTCGTCTGGTTAAATCAAGAAAAAATAAACAACACAGAGCATCGAGTGAATACAAAGGGAGACACTCACGCAGAAGCGACGGGGATGTCAATCTTAATCTTTGGCAGTGCCTTCCGAGGCTTCTGCTCTACAACTTTGGGATGCTTTGATGCTTTTTTAGTTGGGTTGGTGAAGATGTCCGAGGACGCTTTGAAGACTGACCAGTTTGAGCAATCGCCTTTCCACGGGCGCTCGGTCGTTCTTGGTCAAGCTTGGATCACCTCTCCTTGCGAGGAGGCAACTCGACTTCTTCTTCGTCACTTGAGTCGTCGCCTTCTTCGTCCCCTTATCCGTCAGAATGCCATTCGCCACTGTCGCTGCCGCTCGCCTCTCCTTCCGGGTCTTGCTCTTGCTCTCCGTTGGGCACTAAGTACATTTCGATAAGGGCCTGAAAGAAAGTAGGAAGAATAAAGTCAGTCGACGCAGTATGGACAGCTGCGCGAGTGAATTCAGATTATAATCAAAAGCTTAGAATCGGACCTTTTCTAGTTCATGAGACCGGTCGAATGGAGGAACTCTCCTGGCTCCCCTGGGGTTGTCCTTGTTTTCGGTGATGCCCGACAGCCACCCCTCCAGCGTGTCGTCATCGACCTCCTCCGGGTGAATCCGAGTGGTGTCGTCAAGACCCGAATACATCCACATCGGATGGTCTCGAGCTTGAAGAGGCTGGATGCGCCGCCGAAGGAAAACCTCCAAGAGATCCATACCAGTGACCCCGTCACGGATAAGCTGGACCACTCGTTCGACCAGCACCCTAACTTGCGCCTTCTCCTCCGGGATCACCTTCAAAGAGGAGGGTTTCCTCACTCGGTCCATGGTAAAAGGAGGGAGGCCAGTCGACTGCCCTGGCGTCGGCTGGTCTTTGCAGTAAAACCAGGTCGACTGCCATCCGCGGACCGAGTCGGGAAGAATCATGGCCGGAAAGGAACTTTTCCCTCTCATCTGAACACCAAGACCCCCACACATCTGAATCACTTGTGTTCTCTCATCACTCGGATTGGCCTTTTTCACCGTCTGAGAACGACAGGTGAAAATGTGCTTGAAAAGACCCCAGTGAGGCCGACAACCCAAGAAATTCTCGCACAAAGACACGAAAGCAGCGAGATACACGATTGTGTTGGGAGTGAAGTGGTGGAGTTGTGCCCCAAAGAAATTCAAAAATCCCCGAAAGAAAGGGTGAGGAGTGAAGGAAAACCCACGGTCAACGTGAGTGGCAAGGAGAACACGCTCACCCTCCCAAGGTTGCGGCTCGGATTCCTTCCCCGGAAGCCGCGCCGATCCATGGGGGATCAGTCCTCCATCGGCTAGGTCGTCGAGGTCTTCTTGGCGGATCTTCGAGCGGATCCAGTCGCCCTGGATCCAGCCCTTCGGCAGGCCGGCTCGTGAGGAAGATCCACCCCGACTGGTCGCCTTCCCCTTTGCCTTTGTCGTCGCCTTCTTCGCCCGCTCCAGAGCCGCCGTCTTCTCCTTCCCCATCGTCGCCGGCGAGACACGTACAGAGCGGCGGCGCTGGGGCAAGAGCGAGCGCGATGAAGAAGCCTGAGGAGGAGGAGAGGAAATGAGAACGCACTGTTCAGGAAACCCCGGTCCAATCCCTTATATGAGGTTACTTCCGAGTGGCTGACCTGTAGGCCCGGACGATCCTGTCAAATCCCGCAACATTCGCGCGTGAGATACGTGGCGAAAAAGGTGGCACGGAGATCGAGGAGGCTCCGCCCTATCCCATACGATTACTGCGGCCTCCCCCGCCCCGCGCGCTTCCCAAAATTCGAATCCCGCAAAATCTGCGGGCAGCAGAACAACTTGTCAGACGGAAGATCTCCTCCACACCGTCACTCGGAGCTTTTCAAGTAAAGAAACTCACTCGACAAAAAACTAAGAATGGATCAAGGCGACTGAAAAGGAAGTGGCTGTCGTCACTCAGGTTCATTGATCCGAAACAAGATATGCTCATGGCACGAAAAATGAGTCGGAGAAGTTCTCAACTCCTTCCCCACTCAAACCTTGATCCATTCGGGGGCTAATGATGAAGGTCATGGACCTGTCCTAACTGCCCTACCCAAGGACATCTCTAGTACAAATCACCTTTCAATCGACTTGGAGGTGTTCCACTCGACAGACTCGAAGACACTCGACCAGGAAGCAATCACTCGACCAAGATCCAACCACTCGACGGCCAGGAGACCTAAAGTCACTCTGCACGCTACCGGTCGGTCATTAAGTAGCTTTTATGGTCATCATAGCACTTTATTAGGGGCGTTACCAGTAACGCCCGACCTTAATGTACTTAAAACCCTGCATAACTGAGGGCCGGAGGGGTCTGGCGAACTCTATATAAGCCACCCCCTCATCAGTGTAAAGGGTTCGCACCCCTGTAATTCATACACACATAATCCAGTCGACCACCTCCGGGCTCCGAGATGTAAGGCTATTACTTCCTCCGAGAAGGGCCTGAACTCGTAAACCTCGTGTGCTTACAACTACTCCATAGCTAAGATCTTGCCTCTCCATACTTACCCCCCTACATTACTGTCAGACTTAGAACCTCGACAACGCCCACCCCCCAGGGCGCGCTTGGTGAGCTTGTGGCCCCCTGGACCTCTGGCAACCCTAACACCAACTCCATATAAACCTATTCACCAAGAAAAAATCAGAGAGAAGGATTCATCATGTTTTACGATATGGAGCCGCCGCCACCCACTGTTCTTCATCGGAAGGGCTAATCTGGAGTCCGTTCGAGGCTCCAGAGGGTGGAATCTGTCGCCATCATCATCATAACCTTCCTTCACCGCCAATTTCATGATGCTCACCGCCGAGAGTGAGTAATTTCTTCGTAGGCTTGCTGGACGGTGATGGGTTGGATGAGATCTATCATGTAATCGAGTTAGTTTTGTTAGGGCTTGATCCCTAGTATTCACTATGTTCTGAGATTGATGTTGCTATGACTTTGCTATGCTTAATGCTTGTCACTAGGGCCCAAGTGCCATGATTTCATATCTGAACCTATTATGTTTTCATGAATATATTTGTGTTCTTGATCCTATCTTGCAAGTGATATGCACCTATTACGAGTTATGATCCGCATACCCCAAGGTGACAATAATTGGATTCTTTCTAGTGATTACCGTAGTTTGAGGAGTTCATGTATTCACTAAGTGCTAATGCTCTGTTCCGGTTCTCTATTAAAAGGAGGCCTTAATATCCCTTAGTTTCCTTATGGATCCCGCTGCCACGGGAGGGTAGGACAAAAGATGCCATGCAAGTTCTTTTACATAAGCACGTATGACTGTATATGGAATACATGCCTACATTACATTGATGAATTGGAGCTAGTTCTATGTCGCTCTAGATTATAACTGTTACAATTACTACAAAACTGCTATTGTTACTATTGCCACTGTTACCGTTACTATCATACTACTTTGCTACTGATCACTTTGTTACAGATATTAAGTCTTATAGGTGTGGTTGAATTGATAACTCAACTGCTAATACTTGCAAATATTTTTTGGCTCCCGTTGTGTCGAATTAATAAATTTGGGTTGAATACTCTATCCTCGAAAACTATTGTGATCCCCTATACTTGTGGGTTATCACTACTAGCTATGGACTCGTAGGTATGTGATAAACTACTCACACATCATCGGAAGGGCGGCAAGGTTGATGTAGAAGCCCTTCGTGATCGATTCCCCCTCCGACAGAGTACTGGAAAAGGCCTCCAGATGGGATATCGGAAGACCAAAAACTTGCAGCGGCGAAAAAAGTATTTTGGGTAGCTCTCTGTTGGTTTCCCAATTTTATAGAATTTACAGAGGTAGAATTAGGTCAGACGGAAGCACAAGGGGCCCACAAGGCATCAGGGTGCGCCTACCCCCCACGGGCGCGCCTTGTTACCTTGATATCTCATTGTTTGCCTTGTGGTCTCCCCCCAAAGCTTCTAGGGTCTCTCTTGTCCAGAAAAAAATCGTCAAAAAGTTTCATAGCATTTGCACTTCATTTGGTACTGATTTCCTGGAAAACCAAAAATAGGCACAAAAAAAAAAGGCAACGGAGCGTGCCCTGTTAGCTTATGGGGCCCACGAGGCTCCGCTGACCCTAGTCTCAACTCCATAAATATCGTCTTCCTGAGAAAAAAACATAAGAGAAGAAGTTTCATCGCGTTTTATGATACGGAGCCGCCGCCACCTCATATTCTTCATCAGGAGGGCTGATCTGGAGTCCGTTCGGGGCTCCAGAGAGGGGGATTCGTCGCCATCATCATCACCAACCCTTCTTCATCAACAATTCCATGATTATCGCCACCTGGTGTGAGTAATTCCTTCTTAGGCTTGCTGGACGATGATGGAGCTAGATGAGATTTGTCATATAATCAAGTCAAATTGTTAGGTTTTGATCCCTAGTATCCACTATGTTGTGAGATTGATGTTGCTATGACTTTGCTATGCCTAATGCTTGTCACTAGGGCCCAAGTGCCATGATTTCAGATCTGAACACTCTATGTTTTCATGAATATATTTGAGTTCTTGATCCTATGTGCTAGTTAATTATATGCACTTGTTATTATTCTGGTCTGTAGACCCCAAAGTGATAATAGTTGGGATACTCTTCGGGGATGACTGTAATTCGAGGAGTTCATGTATTCACCATGTGCAATGTTCCGGTTCTCTGTTAAAAGGAGGCCTATATATCCCTTAGTTTCCCTTTGGACCCTGCTGTCACGAGAGGGTAGGACAAAAGATGTCATGCAAGTTCTTTTTATAAGCACGTATGGCTATATAAGGAATACATGCCTACATGATATTGATGAATTGGAGCTATTGTGTATTGCTCTAGGTTGTGACTGTTACATGATGAATGTTATCCAACACAAATATCCATCACTGATCCAATGCCTACACTTTTCGCATATTGATCTTTGCTAAGTTACTTTCGTTGCTGCTGCTCTTACAATCATTGCAAAACTGCTACTGTTACTGTTGCTATTGTTACCATTGCTATCAAACTATCATACTGCTATGCTACTGTGACGCCCCGAGACCGTTGCGCCAGGTGTCTCCCAGTTATTCGCCGACGTTGCCATGTCATTCGCTTGCGTGTTGCATCTTGCCATGTCATCATCTGCATTGCATCATCGTGTTTTTTCGAAACTTGCATTCGTCCGGGCTCCCCCAGTTTCGTCCGTTGTCCGTTCTGAGCCCAGACACACTTGCACGCGCCCGTGGCACGTCCGAAATATTATTTTATAAGTGGCTGGAAAATGTTCTCGAAATGGGTTGAAAGTTGGCATGAGGTGTCGTTATGTTTTTAGTAGGTCGTCTCCCAAGTTTCATTGCATTCGGAGTCCATTTGACGCCCCAACGGATAACTATAGCGGCACCGCTGCCGGTCTAACGTCGGACGTTTTCGGTCTCCGAAAACTGCTGTCGGGCCCTCTCTCTCTTCTCTCCTCTCAGCCTGGCCACAGCCCACCTAGTCCATCCACCTACCCCTCTTCGCATCCGGAGCCGTCCGATGCGACCGCACGGTCCGAAAACCCCTCTTTGCTCAGTGCACAAACCCCCTCTCGTGCGCGTCCGAAACTTCCCCGGACCCGACTCGGGCAGTCGTCACCGTTGGATCCGGATCATCCCCAAACATCCACAAAACATCACCATTTTCTTTATTGGACTCCCTAACCTAATTTTCTCGTCCATTCGATTACGATCCAAGGGCCAGATTAGTCCCTAGTCAAAAACCTATTTGCTTTATATAGTGGACAACCCTAGATCCTAGGGAGATTGTCCCATCATTCCCGCCGCCAGCCGGGAGATCCACCTCGTTTTCCCCGTCGCTCCAATCAGGATACTCCCCTGCCTTCCCGATCCACCCATCAATCCACCCCCGCCCCCCACCGAACTCCTCTGCTCCAACCCCAGGCCCAGACATCCAGCGTCGCCTCCAGCCACATTGCCCACATCCAGCCGCTCACCCAGAGCAAGCAGCATCCCCGCCGTCGTCAGGCGAGGACCTTCCCGTCGCCGGCGACCACCTGTAGCAGGACCCCTGCACCCCTGCCTCTCCCTTCCTCTTCTTTCTCTCCTCCCTTTCTCACCTACGCTGCTGGTCGTGCAACAGGGAGCCCCAGAGGAGTTTGCGCTGGCCATCCTCGCCTCCCGCGCCCGGACGGCGTCGTCCTCGAGCTCCTCGAACCGTTCCCGCCAAGACTCGTCGCCGCCCCGCCGCGCCATGTACTCGATGTCAGCGCCGCCGTGCTTCTGCCATCCGCGTCGGCAAGTGCAGCGCCCCGCCCCGCCGACCTCCTACAGCTCGCCCCAGCGCTGGATCTGGAGCCCGCGACTCCCGCCGGACCTTGCCTCGCCGGAGAACGCCGTCCCGACCGGATCCCCGTCGCCTAGCGCCGCCAAGTCCCGCTCCTGCCTTTTTGTCGAGAGGAGGAGGCTGCAGTCGTGCATCCGGTGTTGACCCTTCCCCTGCTTCGCTCGCTCGATCCCCCCCCCCCCCCCCCCCCCCTGTGTTGACCAGAGAGGAGCGCGTCCGCTCGCGGGATCCAGCCGCGCCCGCTCCAAGGCCCGGCCTGCCTTGGCCTCCTCACTGACTGGGCTCGGCCCATGGTGAGGCCACCCCTGAGCCCCTTTTTTCCATTGTTGGGCCAGCTAGATTCGGCCTGAGTGCCTATTTTTTTTCGCGACCGAATTTGCTATTTATCCTGAGAATTGCCAGTTTTGCAGGAACACCCTTGCACTTCATGCATATCCTAACTAATTAACCGTGCATCGGATTAAAACAAACTTTATATGTAAAATGTCTAGAATTTTGTCTAGTTTAATAATATCCAACTTTCATCTATGTTTAAAATATTTAAAATGTTGTTTGTGTAATTTTGTCCTTATGCCATGTTAAAATGCCTTAATCCATAACTTAATAACCGTAGCTCGGATTTTAATAAACTTTATATGTAAATGGGGTAGAAAAATGCCTAGATTAACATGGTGACCTTACTTTGCATGTTCAACAAATCTAAATTTATGTTTAGGGCAGAACAGTACCAAATCTAAAATATGCTCATGGGGACTTTCCAGACTTGTTGTTTGTTGTTCCGGCCTCATTTAAACTTGCCTAGATAGGTGGTTTTCTTTTGCTCCAACCCTTGCCATGTTTAAGAACATTTAATATTGTTGGGTACATAACGAGATCGAACTAAATAAGTCATGTGGTGTTCCATCAATATGCAACTCGTTGCATATTGAGCTCCACTTAACTTGTAGTTTTGCTTGTGCACTTTGCCATGCCATGTATCATGAAACCGGACATGCATCATACTTGGTTGTGCATCATGCCATGTTGATGTGTTGATTGTTTACTATGTGGTTTGCTTCTTTCCAGTGTTGCTTCTTCGGGTTGGTTCCGATAACGCCGCGTTTGTGAGGATCCGTTCGACTACGTCAGTTTGTCTTCTTCATGGACTCGTTCTTCTTCCTTGCGGGATCTCAGGCAAGATGACCATACCCTCGAAATCACTTCTATCTTTGCTTGCTAGTTGCTCGCTCTTTTGCTATGCCGCGATACCTACTACTTGCTATATCATGCCCCCCATATTGTCATGTCAAGCCTCTAACCCACCTTTCCTAGCAAACCGTTGTTTGGCTATGTTACCGCTTTGCTCAGCCCCTCTTATAGCGTTGTTAGTTGCAGGTGAAGATGGAGTTTGTTCCTTGTTGGAACATGGATATTTTGTTGGGATATCACCATATTTCTTATTAAATTATTTATTGCATCTATATGCTTGGTAAAGGGTGGAAGGCTCGGCCTTATGCCTGGTGTTTTGTTCCACTCTTGCCGCCCTAGTTTCCGTCATACCGGTGTTATGTTCCTTGATTTTGCGTTCCTTACACGGTTGGGTGTTATGGGGACCCCTTGACAGTTCGCCTTGAATAAAACTCCTCCAGCAAGGCCCAACCTTGGTTTTACATTTGCACTAACAACCTATCACCTTCCCTTGGGTTCTGCATACTCAAGGGTCATCTTTATTTTAACCCCCCCCCCCCCGGGCCAGTGCTTGTCTAAGTGTTGGTCCGAAATACCGAAATAGAGCCACTTGCAGTGCCACCTCGGGGAAACTTGAGGGCTGGTTTTAGCTGTACATAGTGTTCATCCGGTGTTGCCCTGAGAACGAGATATGTGCAACTCCTATCTTGATGTCGTCGCATTGGGTGGTCTTGCTGGTATTGTTTTACCATTGTCGAAATGTCTTGTAACCGGGATTCCGAGTCTGATCGGGTCTTCCTGGGAGAAGGAATATCCTTCGTTGACCGTGAGAGCTTGTGATGGGCTAAGTTGGGACACCCCTGCAGGGTTTTGAACTTTCGAAAGCCGTGCCCGTGGTTATGGGCAGATGGGAATTTGTTAATGTCCGGTTGTAGAGAACTTGACACTTAACTTAATTAAAATGTATCAACCGCGTGTGTAGCCGTGATGGTCTCTTTCCTGCGGAATCCGGGAAGTGAACACGGCTTTGGAGTTATGTTTGAACGTAAGTAGTTTCAGGATCACTTCTTGATCACTTCTAGTTCACGACCGTGCCTTGCTTCTCTTCTCGCTCTCTTTTGCGTAAGTTAGCCACCATATAAGCTAGTGCTTGCTGCAGCTCCACCTCACTACCCTTTCCTACCCATAAGCTTAAATAGTCTTGATCTCGCGGGTGTGAGATTGCTGAGTCCCCGTGACTCACAGATTACTTCAAACAGTTGCAGGTGCCGATGATAACCGTGCAGGTGACGCAACCGAGCTCAAGTGGGAGCCCGATGAAGTTCGTGTTCGTTGTGTTGTTTTGTTTTTCAGTTGATCAGTAGTGGAGCCCAGTCGGGGCGATCGAGGATATATTGCATTAGGGGTTGTCTTTCTTTATTTGGTTCCGTAGTCGGACCTTGATTGTATCTGGATGATGTAATGCTATATTTATGTATTGTGTGAAGTGGCGATTGTAAGACAACTCTTTACCCCTTTCTTATTCAGTACATGGGATGTGTAAAGATTACCCCTCTTGCAACATGCCTACTATGCGGTTATGCCTCTAAGTCGTGCTCCGACACGTGGGAGATATAGCCGCATCGTGGGTGTTACAAGTTGGTATCAGAGCCTTCCTCGACTTAGGAGCCCCCTGCTTGATCGAATCGTCGGCGTTGTTGAGTCTAGAAAAATGTTTTGAGTCTTATAGGATTATATATATCAGAGAGTAGGATTCTTTTTACTCCTTAGTCCCTTCGTCGCTCTGGTGAGGCCTCCTGACGTAGAGTTTTGACTCTTCTCTCCTCAAATTTCACAAAATATTTTTTGGATCACGCGGGTATCTTGGAATCGTTCCGATGGTTTTGTGATGAGAACATTGTTCTTGGTGCCTCCTGACATTTAGGGGTTGTGGCAGTGTCTCGGGGAGTTGAGCTCCGAGGTGTTGTCGTCACAATTTTATCGTTGCAGTTCTGAAATACCTGAGCTTCGCCAACATCGAAAATCTCTTTTATGCAGTTGTTGGTGAGATAACCTCGACGCCACCCAGTACTGGGGCGGGAGTTCGGGAGTATCGCCATAACTCGTATAACGGATGCTTTTCGAAGGTTGAGGTAAATGATTTCCGAAGGTTTCTTGGTTATGTGTTGAAGGATGGATACAGCTGGATGTAGGATTTGCTAGTTTTGGGTGAGATATTATGCTTCCCCTGTATCCCCAACACCTGATTGCATAACCAGAAAGTTTCGGGAGTTTATAAGTGGGAATTCAAGTAGCTCCTAGGATATCTTTCCGACAGATGCATGCTATGAAATTGGGGTTCGACGTCTAGTGGTCCGCCTATCCACGGTTGGTTTTACAGTGGTCTCGTTGTGTCTTAAAGAGTACTTGGCTATGCTGACTCGGGGACGCTTCGTATGTCATGTGCACTGCTTTGTACATGATGGTGATGTACGATCGAGCCCGTGTGGGCCCCACCATGAAAACTTCGGACGAAATCTCTATCATATGTTTGTTTTGGCTTATGCTGCAAGCCAATCCTTTGTTTCTTTTTGGTATTCGAGTTGCTTCAATGTTAAGTGTTGATTCCATACCTTTCCTAAATGGTGTTCTCATACTCCGATGTGAATACCAATCCTTCATGATAATCGAGATTGTCATGTCAATCCTTTTCAACCGGCGTGTTTCTTTTCAAGTGGATCCGTTCATTTCAACATTCGCAAGATCAATTCTAAGTTTTATCATCGGTGTTTGTTTCATTCGTCCCAAGTTGTCTTTGTTTTTCCCGCCCTCCCACCCTTTTTTCTTCAAGGATTCAGATTTCTTAATCAAGTATTCTTTTATTGATGTGAAGTATCTCCATTCTTTTCCGTCAATGTTCTTATCCGGTGATTCTCATGAAGATTCTAGTGGAGCTTTCAATTTCATCATTCTTCATTCTCTTTCTTCTCCGGAGGATTCAATTCAAGTTTTGTTGATCATATCCTTTCCTCATTTTAAATGTTTTCTCTTACCGGTGCACCTTTTAATCATTCATCTCTCACTGTTCATTTGTTCCGGAGTGCTGAAGATATCTCAGAAGGCTCGTGTTTTCATTCAAGATCCGCTCAACCTATTTCGAGGTTGTAATATTATTCAAGCCATTTAATTCAACCGGCGCAATCTATATTTTAAATATCTTCAACGGTGTATCTTTTGAGTGGGCCCTAACCCACAGGTCTTTTTCCAGGATCTTACGTGACTCTTCTAATTTTCCCGGAGTTACTCTCAAATTCTTTTCCAAGTTTGACATAAGAATGAGTTATCTTCAGTCAAATGCCTTCTCCAAGATCTTTCACATTCTTTTCATCATTGGTTCAACCTTTCTTTTAGTCATTCCGGAGTGTTTCAACTATTCTTGGTGGTGTTTCTCGTCGTCATTCTCGGATTTGAAGACCGAAGAAGTGTTTCCTCTAAATCTTGTGCCTTCTCTCGAGGATTCTCAGTTCAAGTGTGATGCCATCCTCTCATAATTGTTTTGATTGTGAGAATTCTTTTCATCCATCCGGAGCATTTCATGAGTTGTTTTCATTTCTTTCCTCCGGAGCCCATCATTTCAGAAGAATTATTCATTCCAGCCTTCAGCTCTCATTCTCAAAATCTTACCGGTGCATCATTCAAATATTCTCTAAGCAGCTCGTGATCTATTCGTTCTCTTGTATCAAATACTCTCTTGTATCTTCGTTCATTTCCTAATTCTTCCCGGTGTTTCGCTATCTTTTCTTCATTCGTTTTAAATTCTTACGGTGGTTCTTCCAAGATTCTTCTTCCTTCATGTATCATATCAATGCATTCGTGCTTTTCAAATTCTACTGGTGGTTCATTGAAGACCTTCCCAAGTTGGCGTGATATCTATCTTAATCCTTTCTACGAGAATAAATAGTATGCCAAATCCATTGCTTGTCATCAATTAAATTGATGATGGATAAGCATAATGTAATCTTATTCTTGTTTCACCGAGTAAATTCAATTCTTGCTTTCCGGAGTGGTTCATCATATCACATTCTCGGTTCAAGTGCTTCATACTTTTCCCAGAGTTCCAAGATCTCTCACCTATATCACCACGAACATTTATCTAATCATTGTAAGGCTTCAATCTTATTCTTTTCATCCTTCAATTCTTTTGGATCATTCTTTTATTACCGGAGTTCTTCATGGAGGTTCTACATGATGGTTCAGCAAGGATTTAATTCCTTCTCAGAGTGTTCATCGAGATTCTTTTCAGAGGGGTTCAAGCATTCTTCTTCCTGCATCCCAAAGTGTGAGTCTTTCTATCTTATCTTTTCAGGTGGTGTTATGTCGTTCTTGATAATTCTCCTTCGTGTTTCATGATTCACATGTTGGCAAGAATGAGATATTTTACATCCATCAATCTCTTCATTGGAGTTATCTTGGGTTATATTTCACCTAAACCTTTCCCTAAGGATTGTTGCTATTTATGGTGCTCATAAATGACCCAAGTTCTTCATTTATCCTCACGGTGAAATAAGTTTCTTGTATCCTTGTTCATATCAATCCAATCTTGTTTCCATTTATGGCAGGATTTCACCTCAAGTTTTCAGATGTTTTCATAAGCCCACAAGCAGCTTATTGTTTTCTTTGTTGATTTTTCAACAACTCCGTTCAAGCCTTATTCGTAAGGATGTTTCTTTCAAATTCATTTGTGGGAAGAGTTATCATTTTCTTCTCCATAATTTAATTCCAATGATCTATCTTCTATTATTTCTTCCGGAGGCATTATGATGTTGCACACTTCGATCCATCACCCCATTTTGTCAAAGATCATGTTCTTTCCTTTTGCTTTTCCATTCAACTGGAGTGTCGTGTCCTTCATTAAAGTTCTCTCATCTTATGAAGTTTTACCTCCCTTCTCAACCGGAGTGCTGTCTGAAATCTTTCTTACCCCTTGTGCCATTCTTTCAATAGTTCCGAAGGCAGTGTGTTGTTGATTTCATCAAGCATACTCTCATCTTGTCAAGTTCTTGTTAATTCCTTCCATTTTCAGTTGGAGTGCTGTCCAAACTATATCATTCTTATTCCTTCTCTATCTTGTTTTAACCGGAGTGTTGTGTCTATCATTCCTCTTCTAACCGGACTCTCATCCAAGTGCTTTCTTTTTTCCAAGCTCATATTCCTTACCTTTTTTCTCCAACCGGAGTGTTGTCGTAATTGATCTTTATCATTCCTTGTACACCTCGTTTCAACCGGAGTGCTTGCTTGTACTTCTTATCCATTGTACCCTTTTTCTTATGTCTTTAAACCTACAAGGTTCTCGTGATGTTCCTTGTTCCTCTTTTATATCGGAGTGTTTTCGACTTTGCTCATCTTCGTTGTATTATTTCTTTCAGATTGTTCAACCTCGCAAGGTTCATGGTTTCACTCGTTTGTCAAAGAAGCAACTTAGTTTTACCTCTACTCTTCCTCTCCCGTTTCTCTCCGGTGCCATCCTAGATCTCGGGACGAGATCCTCTCGTAGTGGTGGAGTGTTGTGACGCCCCGAGACCGTTGCGCCAGGTGTCTCCCAGTTATTCGCCGACATTGCCATGTCATTCGCTTGTGTGTTGCATCTTGCCATGTCATCATCCGCATTGCATCATCATGTTTTTTCGAAACTTGCATTCGTCCGGGTTCCCCCAGTTCCGCCCGTTGTCCGTTCTGAGCCCAGACACACTTGCACGCGCCCGTGGCACATCCGAAATATTATTTTATAAGTGGCCGGAAAATGTTCTCGGAATGGGTTGAAAGTTGGCATGCGGTGTTGTTATGTTGTTAGTAGGTCACCTGCCAAGTTTCATTGCATTCGGAGTACGTTTGACGCCCCAACGGATAACTATAGCGGCACCGCTGCCGGTCTAACGTCGGACGTTTTCGGTCTCCGAAAATTGCTGTCGGCCCCTCTCTCTCTTCTCTCCTCTCAGCCTCGCCACAGCCCACCTAGTCCATCCACCTACCCCTCTTCGCATCCAGAGCCGTTCGATGCGATCGCACGGTCCGAAAACCCCTCTTTGCTCAGTGCACAAACCCCCTCTCGTGCGCGTCCGAAATTTCCCCGGACCCGACTCGGGCAGTCGTCACCGTTGGATCCGGGTCATCCCCAAACATCTATAAAACATCACCGTTTTCTTTATTGGACTCCCAAACCTACTTTTCTCGTCCATTCGATTATGATCGAAGGGCCAGATTAGTCCCTAGTCAAAAACCTATTTGCTTTATATAGTGGACAACCCTAGATCCTAGGGAGCTTGTCCCATCATTCCCAGCACCAGCCGCGAGATCCACCTCGTTTTCCCAGTCGCTCCAATCAGGATACTCCCCTGCCTTCCCGATCCACCCATCAATCCACCCCCGCCCCCCACCGAACTCCTCTGCTCGAACCCCCAGGCCCAGGCATCCAGCGTCGCCTCCAGCCACATGCCCACATCCAGCCGCTCACCCAGAGCAAGCAGCAGCCCCGCCGTCGTCAGGCGAGGACCTTCCCGTCGCCGGCGACCACCTGTAGCAGGACCCTTGCGCCCTTGCCTCTCCCTTCCTCTTCTTTCTCTCCTCCATCTCTCACTTGCGCTGCTGGTTGTGCAACAGGGAGCCCTAGAGGAGTTTGCGTTGGCCATCCTCGCCTCCCGCGCCCGGACGACATCGTCCTCGAGCTCCTCGAACCGTTCCCGCCAAGACTCGTCGTCGCCCCGCCGCGCCATGTACTCGATGCCAGCGCCGCCGTGCTTCTGCCATCTGCGTCGGCAAGTGCAGCGCCCCGCCGCGCCGACCTCCTCCAGCTCGCCCCAGTGCTGGATCTGGAGCCCGCGACTCCTGCCGGACCTTGCCTCGCCAGAGAACGCCGTCCCGACCGGATCCCCGTCGCCTGGCGCCGCCAAGTCCCACTCATGCCTTTTTGTCGAGAGGAGGAGGCTGCAGTCGTGCATCCGGTGTTGACCCTTCCCCTGCTTCGCTCGCTCGATCCCCCCCCCCCCTGTGTTGACCAGAGAGGAGCGCGTCCGCTCGCGGGATCCAGCCGCGCCTGCTCCAAGGCCCGGCCTGCCTTGGCCTCCTCATTGACTGGGCTCGGCCCATGGTGAGGCCACCCCTGAGCCCCTTTTTTCCATTGTTGGGCCAGCTAGATTCGGCCCGAGTGCCTGTTTTTTTTCGCAACCGAATTTGCTATTTATCCTGAGAATTGCCAGTTTTGCAGGAACACCCTTGCACTTCATGCATATCCTAACTAATTAAACGTGCATCGTATTAAAACAAACTTTATATGTGAAATGTCTAGAATTTTGTCTAGTTTAATAATATCCAACTTTCATCTTTTTAAAATATTTAAAATGCTGTTTGTGTAATTTTGTCCTTATGCCATGTTAAAATGCCTTAATCCATAACTTAATAACCGTAGCTTGGATTTTAATGAACTTTATATGTAAATGGGGTAGAAAAATGCCTAGATTAACATGGTGACCTTACTTTGCATGTTCAGAAACTCTAAATTTATGTTTAGGGCAGAACAGTACCAAATCTAAAATATGCTCATGAGGAGTTTCCGGACTTGTTGTTTGTTGTTCCGGACTCATTTAAACTTGCCTAGATAGGTGGTTTTCTTTTGCTCCAACCCTTGCCATGTTTAAGAACATTTAATATTGTTGAGTACATAAACGAGATCGAACTAAATAAGTCATGTGGTGTTCCGTCAATATGAACTCGTTGCATATTGAGCTCCACTTAACTTGTAGTTTTGCTTGTGCACTTTGCCATGCCATGTATCATGACACCGGACATGCATCATACTTGGTTGTGCATCATGCCATGTTGATGTGTTGATTTTTTACTATGTGGTTTGCTTCTTTCCGGTGTTGCTTCTTCGGGTTGGTTCCGACAACGCCGCGTTTGTGAGGATCCGTTCGACTATGTTCGTTTGTCTTCTTCATGGACTCGTTCTTCTTCCTTGCGGGATCTCAGGCAAGATGACCATACCCTCGAAATCACTTCTATCTTTGCTTGCTAGTTGCTCGCTCTTTTGCTATGCCGCGATACCTACCACTTGCTATATCATGCCCCCCATATTGCCATGTCAAGCCTCTAACCCACCTTTTCTAGCAAACCGTTGTTTGGCTATGTTACCGCTTTGCTCAGCCCCTCTTATAGCATTGTTAGTTGCAGGTGAAGATGGAGTTTGTTCCTTGTTGGAACATGGATATTTTGTTGGGATATCACCATATTTCTTATTTAATTATTTAATGCATCTGTACGTTTGGTAAAGGGTGGAAGGCTCGGCCTTATGCCTGGTGTTTCGTTCCACTCTTGCCGCCCTAGTTTCCGTCATACCGGTGTTATGTTCCTTGATTTTGCGTTCCTTGCACGGTTGGGTGTTATGGGGACCCCTTGACAGTTCGCCTTGAATAAAACTCCTCCAGCAAGGCCCAACCTTGGTTTTACATTTGCACTAACAACCTATCACCTTCCCTTGGGTTTTGCAGACTCAAGGGTCATCTTTATTTTAACCCCCCCGGGCCAGTGCTTATCTAAGTGTTGGTCCGAAATAGAGCCACTTGCGGCGCCACCTCGGGGAAACTTGAGGGCTGGTTTTAGTTGTACGTAGTGTTCATCCGGTGTTGCCCTGAGAACGAGATATGTGCAGCTCCTATCAGGATGTTGGCGCATCGGGCGGTCTTGCTGGTCTTGTTTTACCATTGTCGAAATGTCTTGTAACCGGGATTCCGAGTCCGATCGGGTGTTCCTGGGAGAAGGAATATCCTTTGTTGACCGTGAGAGCTTGTGATGGGCTAAGTTGGGACACCCCTGCAGGGTTTTGAACTTTTGAAAGTTGTGCCTGCGGTTATGGGCAGATGGGAATTTGTTAATGTCCGGTTGTAGAGAACTTGACACTTAACTTAATTAAAATGCATCAACCTAATGTGTAGCCGTGATGGTCTCTTTCCGGCGGAGTCCAGGAAGTGAACACGGCTTTGGAGTTATGTTTGAATGTAAGTAGTTTCAGGATCACTTCTTGATCACTTCTAGTTCACGACCGTGCCTTGCTTCTCTTCTCGCTCTCTTTTGCGTAAGTTAGCCACCATATAAGCTAGTGCTTGCTGCAGCTCCACTCACTACCCTTTCCTACCCATAAGCTTAAATAGTCTTGATCTCACGGGTGTGAGATTGCTGAGTCCCCGTGACTCACAGATTACTTCAAACAGTTGCAGGTGCCGATGATAACCGTGGAGGTGATGCAACCGAGCTCAAGTGGGAGCCCGATGAAGTTCGTGTTCGTTGGTGTTGTTTCGTTTTTTAGTTGATCAGTAGTGGAGCCCAGTCGGGGCGATCGGGGATCTATTGCATTAGGGGTTGTCTTTCTTTATTTGGTTCCGTAGTCGGACCTTGATTGTATCTGGATGATGCAATGCTATATTTATGTATTGTGTGAAGTGGCGATTGTAAGACAACTCTTTACCCCTTTCTTATTCAGTACATGGGATGTGTAAATATTACCCCTCTTGCGACATGCCTACTATGCGGTTATGCCTCTAAGTCGTGCTCCGACACGTGGGAGATATAGCCGCATCGTGGGTGTTACAGCTACTAAACACTTTGATGCAGATATTTAGTTCTCTAGGTGAGGTTGAATTGACAACTCAACTGCTAATACTCATAAATATTCTTTGGCTCCCCTTGTGTTGAATCAATAAATTTGGGTGAAATACTGCCCTCGAAGACTGTCACAATCCCCTATACTTGTGGATTATCAGAGGCCATCTTAATTAAGTTTTTGACCATGCCAAAATCTGGTGTCAATACATGTCCCCTGTTTTTTCAGCAAAGCTTGTTTGCCGAAAAACATTTTGCATAGAGCTTGTTCCAAGGACGATATCAACACTCCATCGGCCATTTTATATCTGCTTAGGGCGATAAGTATATGTCGGCCATTGCTTGTGTGAACCTTTTGATGCTAACTTGGGTGAAACATTCTCAACTTCGTTAATTTGAGCATAAAGTTCCTTAGATATGCATGCAAAGCCATCTGCCAAATCATATTATCCACCTTTTTGCTAGGATCTTGTAAATAATCAACAATGAGAATCCTCCAATCCTTGCTTTCGTCTGCATAAAAAATGCATTAGTGGTCGAAGCGGTAGGCTTTAGTTCGGCCTTGCCTATGTCAACGAGACTAAGCATCAATTATCAATATATATGCAATATCATGATCAACATAGTAGCCCGATGCTTGTTGTGCCAACTCTCTCCAACATAATACCATGATCAACAAAGCAACCCAATGAGGATATTACATCTAGACATGCCTCAAGGTAAATTATAAGTGATTCGTCAAAACATTGATAATTTTTTTGATATTTGTAGCACTACTAATAATGAATCGTTGAAATCCTCAATATGTATAGAACATATAGCAAGTAAAATATTCAATCCGAGTAACAATGCATATTCAGCTTTGATTATTTGTGCAAAAAATATTCTAAGTGGCATGGGGCTTCAAAAACAGTACCATAAGGAGATATACAAACAACACCAACACCTTGGCCATCGCTATGAATTCAACCATCAAAACATAATCTCCATAGTACTCGAGAGACAAGGCTAATATCAATATTATGCATGACGTCAACCTGATGCTCAATAATAAATCTGGCAGTGATTTGGCCTTTGATAGATTCTCGATATTAATAAGAAAAATCATACACAACAAAGCATAAGCCCACTTGCTAATTTTATCATGGATTGGTCTATGCAACATATATTCAATGACATCGGTTTGACAAGTTATCATGCAAGCACTACATAATAAGTAATGTCTCAATATTTATGCAAACATGGTACATGCATAAACATATTAATAATGAATGTGTACCTTGCCTCGATCTCCAATCATACTAAGGACGATGCTAGAATACCATGATACGTCTCCAACGTATCTACAATTTTTCATTGTTTTGTGCTATTATACTATAAATCTTACATGTTTTATATGCAATTTTATATTATTTTTGGGAACTAACCTATTAACCTAGTGCCTACTGCCAATTGTTGTTTTATGCTTGTTTTTTGTTTTACAAAAAATCTATACCAAACGGAGTCCAAACATGACGGAACTTTTTGACGAGTTTTAGTGAACCAGAAGAGACCCTAGAAGCTTCAGGGGAGGACCAGAAGACCTACGAGGATACGACAAGACAATAGAGTGCGCCCTGATATCTTGTGGGCCCCTCATGGATCCATTTGACCTAATTCCAACACTATAAATTCTCTAATATTGCAAAAAAACAGAAGCACCAATGGAACAACTTTTCAGCCACCGCAAGTATATGTTCTTCCATGATCCCAACTGGAGGTCTTTGCGGGTACTATGTCGGAGGGGGAGTCGGTCACGGAGGGCTTCTACATCAACCTTACTGCACCACCGATGATGTGTGAGTAGTTCCCACAAGACCTATGGGTCCATAGTAATTAGCTAGATGGTCATCCATCTCTCTTTTTGATCTTCAATACAATGTTCTCTTTGGAGATCGATTTTGATGCAATCTTTTGCAGTGTGTTTTTTGGGATCCAGTGAATTGTGGGTTTATGATCAGACTATTCATTGAAAGTAATTGAGTCTTTTCTGAACTTTATTATGTGTGATTATTATAGCTATGTAATGCTTTCCGATCTATGAGTTTTCTTTGGCCAAGTTTATGATTAGATCTTCACTGGAAGTGGTGCATAGAAGTGCTACATAGTAGTAGCTTCAATCTGGAGCAGTATCGAGGGTGAAATGACCACGCGGGGCATGCAACCCAACCAATGGCCAACCGACACGTTTACAACGGTCAGATTTCAAACTCACACGACAACTTTACTTAAGGAACATGTAAAGCTGACTCCACTACTAGATCAATTCTCTCGAAGCCTAAAAGGACTTTGTCCGTACTTGGGAGGTGTAGGAGAGAGAGGGGGGAGGGAGACAGAGAAAGAGAAAGAGAGGGCTTCCGGGTACTTGGGAGGCGCGGGAAGCGCAGGAGCCCAGAAGAACTCCACAACTAGAAGTCTCTCGAAGCCTAGAGAAAAGGGAGGCGCGGGACTATGTTGAGCTAGGAATTGGGTC